>NC_135638.1:4975000-5085000 GCF_053574225.1 Canis aureus | reverse complement strand
ATAAGTTTAAGGCAGGTACATTATACAATCGCACACCCAAGAGATTTATTTCAAAACCATGTTTTACACAAGCAGAAATTAGAACAGGTTTATTTTTACAGGTTTCCTAATAAGCTCTTAGGCTTAACACCTCCCTCTCTGACTGAATTTGGAAAAATATGACACTATCTTCTCGGCCCTAAGTAATTTATTTATTTTAGTAACGTAAATCTGAATGTGGGATAAGAGAGGATGTCAAGTCTTTTCCTTTGTAGATGTCTAATAGGTCTTAATCTAAAACACAGTTGAGATACTGCTCAACACACCCAACTTTCACCCCCCTCCCAGATAATTGCATACATGGATTAGCATTTTAACCAAAAGAAATGGTTATATTTCTTCTCATAATCATTTTAAGTGTTTTAGTTCTTGGCCGAGGCAAGGGTAGTTCTGTGGGGTTTTTTTTTAAGGATAGTTTTTATTTTAGGTTTTCATTGTTGATGTATGCAGATCACGTACAAAGATGTATATAGATAGTTTTTCCCTTGCTATCATTTGGAGCTTTGATAAATTTTTAAAAATGGACAGAAAATGCCAGAAACCATCCTTATTGGTTATAAAAGCAATAAATGAAGAGGAGCAGGGAGCAAAAGGAAGCCAAATATCCAACTATTAATAATTGATCACATAAATTATAGGATATTCATAGAACAGAGTGGTAAACCATCACTAAAAATGATTTTGTGGAGGACCAGTTAATGATAAATAATTATATTCATGGTATGCATTAAATGAAAAAGCAGATTATAAAGCAATGTAAGACGTGATTCAAATTTTCTTTGTAAGAAAACTATGTATAGTTTTGCTAATCTGTACTTTCTTAGTTCTTCAAAAGGAATTAATAATCTTTGTAATAATAAAAAATTGCAGTAGAGTTTGTGTGTTTGTCTTCCCCTTTTCATTTTTATGAAATATTTACTCCTTATTCTACCTTTTTAAAAAAAGATTCTGTGATTTCAAAGAGATGTGTTCTATCTCGGAGCCATTGTACATAGATATCTAGTGAGTACTTTAAAAGTATTTATTGGTTGTTGTATTTTAGTAATAATGAGTGTTAATTATGTCCCTGAGGGAAAGGGAAATGACTGAGGCCTCAAGTCCCAGAATCCTCAACCACTTGGATTTTCAGGGAATATGTGCAGAGATTATATTACAGATAAATGCTCATGTTATTTTTCATACTAACGTTTGTCCTGAAACTTCTAACCCAGGGAAATCCATTGCCCATATGTGCTTCTCAAAAGCTTCCTGTTCTCCTAAAAACTCTGCATTGCTTCCCCTATGGCCTTCTTTTTTCTAGGCCTCAGCCTTTTCTTCTTGCTAAAAGCTATACTCCCCACAACTGTGACTTTGATATTAAAGTCCACTGTGTCTCCTTCTGGAGGGTGGAGGAGCTCCCATAAGACATTTAAGTGTACTTTGTCAAAAATGATGGCTGACTCACTTCCTGCATAATTTCTTCTCTTCTCTCATCTCATGGTTATGGAATGGTAGCAGAGTACAAAGGCAGCCAAAATATGTGGAACATGGTTAATAAGAAAAACATAAGCAGCAATACAACCTTTGTGTGAAAGACACACATGCTCACACACCACGAGAGCAAGAAATACAATTCTTTTGATGTAATACTGGATCGGAAAATGTCCTAAATGCCCTATATTAATTTTGTTTCCTGACTCTCGCTGTTCAAATTTCAGAGGGCAGTTATTGTTTCTGAGTGATTGTTATGTTGACTAGACTTCAAATGATCTATTGTATCTTGGTGAACCTCACTTCAGGTCTCTGTTTACTGGCCCAGCTACCTTGATATGATATGATATGATCATGAATGGACCCTTCATTTCCTGAGTCGGTCCTGGTATACACTCTGCCCGCTGAGCATCACCTGGAGCCATAGCCCCACGCACGCTGGGGGAAACCAGTCCTGCCATGTTGAATACAAACATCCAGTGTTCATGACCTTCCTAACGAGAAAATAGCTGATAGATGCTCTTGCTGTTACTCCAGTCTTCCAAGACTATAGCTAATTCTTCATCACGTCTGAATATTATGGAAATGATCTTTATTCATTCTGATCATGTTTGCTTTCTGCCATTTTTCTTACTTCCTGGATTTATATGTAAAGTTTTACTTCTCTATTCACATGGATTTGTCCTGTTTTCTTATTTTTAAAAATATATTTATATTGGAACATACTTTCCCCATGTTTACACATGGATTCAGAACCGTTTCACACCAAATAGCTCAGATTTGGAAGGTCCATCCTTCCAGCAAGGATTTTCTGAACCACTCTCCTCCTTTTTGGTATATTTTTTCAAACATGAATTGAGATCTTTCACAATCTAGTCACACAGAACAACTTTTTATCAGTTTCCAGAATGTGATAATGGTCTTCTCACTTCTTGCCAAGCTGTTCCCTTACCCTGGAAAGTTTTCCCTACTGCTCACTTTGGCTTGACTAACTTGACTAATTCCTACTCTAGGCTTCAATGTTGACTTCTTTGTTAAAGGTGTCTCTCCTCATTCCTCCTTCCCAAGTTCCCACCCACAATACCAGCATAGACTTGGAAACTTGCAGAAAAAGTTTCTCCAAATCCTGGGCAGTTTGGCTGATTCTGTTTACAAATCTAGTTTCTGTCTCATCTAGTAGACTTTTCCGGGTGACTCCCTAAGGATGGAGGGGGTGGGGGTGAAGGAAGAAAGCCTTTTTAGTAAACCTCCCCCTCTGCACCACCCACAAAGAAGTCCCTTCGCAGCCAGAAAACGGTGATTAGCAAAAGGACACTTTGGAGGTGGCCTAATCAGAAAGATAAAATAAATTTCTAACCTAGTCATCTTAGAAAACAACATACATTCTCTAATCTGGTATTCACTGCTGTTTCAAAATAACTTTTTCCTTACTTCTGCTCATTCCTGATTCTCCAGGGTATTCATCATCAAATTATTAATTCCTCCCTCTGAAATCCCTCTTCTCTTTCATTCCCCATGTCAATGACTTAAAAGAGCTCTCTTTCTTTTTTCCTTTATAAACAGGCCATCATTTAAAATATTTTTAGTGAGTTACCTTTTTCCTTAATGGCCTTCCTCTGAAGCTCCACCGTATCCTGGCTTCAGCACTGGCTCAGGGATCTCAGGACATCCTGCATGGACATCTTTCTGGGAAGGCCCATTATTGCTCTCCTGTATTCAGTCATGCTGTCCCAAATCCAATGTCTTTTTCTCTCTTGGTTTGCTCATTTGCTTTTGCTGCAGTTCACTCTGAAGGAGCTTCCTAAAAAGAATACGCACCAGGCAAATTTTCAGAGATCATACTGTACATAAACGTCTTCATTCTACTTACCACTGGTTAAGAGTCTGGCTGGGTATAAAATTCTAGGCTAAAATTTACTTCCCCACAATTTGAAAATGTTCTCTGTGATCTTCTAGAAATGGAACCTGCTTTAAAATGCCTTATGTCATATGATTTTCCATTTCTGTGTAGGTAATGCTTATTCTTTCTGAAGCTTTTAGGTACTACTCCTCACTCCTATTACAAAATTTCAAAAAGATCTGCTTTGGTGAGAACCCTTTTTCATCTGTTGCACTGGGCACTTGATGCACCCTTTCAATTGGTGGAGCAGTGTATATTCACACTGGGAAATTTTCTTCTAAAGTGCTTTCATGAGGAATTATACTTAATGGTGAAGAATGAGAGTTCCGGAGTTCTGAAGCATAGTGTTTAACATTAGGCATTTTTTAAATCTTTCTCTTTTCCTCAGTTCTCTTATCTAAAAATTACTATAATAATATAACCTATCTCATATAGGACCTCCTATGGGATTAAATAAGAGAGGATATGTAAAGCCTCTAGAACATTGCCAGCCATCCATTTTTATTTTAGACTTGAGTTTACACAAAATGGATGGTATCTTGTATGGAAGATATTACAGTTCACCAAAGAGAGATTAAGCACGACAAATCAAAGCAAAATATCATATATAATAGGGAATTTGCTTAAAGAAATGAGGAAACTGTTGCAGTTTTTAATTTCCTGGGCTTTGTTGCAAAACACAATAGGTGAATTAAACAATAATCACTGAGTGGAGGAAGCCTAGATTTCCAAATCCAGGCTCTTTTATCAGATGATTTTATAGGTACTAGCAAGTAAACAAGAGGTTTTATGCAGTTCTGTTTGTCTGATGCCATATCTACCATTTACCACCTTGCCTTTCATAATCTTTCCAGCTGGACAGAAATTTCCTAAAAGTCTCACAAAATTTTTCTATAAAAGACTCTTTTGATGCTTGGCCAGAGGGGAACCCTCATTCTGCATAAGGATTTCACACATTTTTCAGCCATGCCTGAGAAGAGAACATAAAATCCATCACTCAGGAACATCATTTGGATTTGTGACTCTCTCTGGAGGCCAGTGTGCTCATAAAACAATGAATGGATTAGATCCATTCAAACGTGGAGTTTTTCATTTATGACAGATGTAATATTGATAATATCCTTCATTTAATAAGTCATCCAAGTATAATTCAATGCAAGTTTCTAGTATAAATTACCAGCCATATTCATCTTGCTTGACTGTTTTATAACACCAAAGAGAAGCGAGCACAACTGCATAAAAATTCCATATTGAAATCTAGAAGGGGGGGCTGCTTCTGCAGCAGGACTGGCTACCCCTGCCTTAAGAAGTGACACAATTGTGGTCTCTGCCAGGAAGTCAGCTCTTGCAAGTCTCGCTCCATCTGGCTGTGAGTGATTTGTAGTCAGACAGGTAACAGTAGGAAAAGGAAGGAATTCCTTTAAAAAGCTTTATCAAGTCTGTCCTCTTTCCTTTATCACTACACAGCTCTTTCCCACTGGTTTCCCCTGTAATGGATTTCTGCCTATCCTAAGTCACTGTGATTTAGAACACAGACAGCAATATCTGGTCTTTGTAGAGCATGTAGATGCCTGTGAACTAATGGCTGACCCGAGAATTGTTGAGGGAACCAAAGAGAAAAAGATCAAAGTCTAAATGAATTAGCTATTTTGATAGAGTGTCAAATGTTGAAATACAGATTATATGCAGTTATGATTATATGATATAGAGACAGTTGAAAAAAATCCATGTGAACGCAGGATTAGACCTACTATTCTGATTTCCATACCTCTAAGTTTCTATTTTACCACCACAAACTAGTCCCCCCCTTACTAGGAAACTACACCTTCAAAGATCGCTATGGTAGAGTAACGGCCAAATCTGTTTTTCACAATTTTAACTTGATTTTTTTTTTTTTTTTTGCTTTTGACCTAAGTAATCAGATCCATCTTCTTTAAACCTCTTCTTCCTTGGTTTCTAGAGTTGGTGATGGCTTAGAAGTTTAGTATGATATATCTTTAGTGATTTTAAAGGCTTAGATTGAGAAAGTGATATTAAGAAATTAGTAAAACTTGGGGCACCTGGGTGGTTTGATTGCTTAGGCATGCAACTTGATTTTGGCTCAGGTCATGATCTCAGGGTTATGAGATAGAGCCCTGTGTAAGGCTCCGTGCTGAGTATGGAGTCTGTTAAGATTTTTCCTCTCCCTCTCCCCTTCCCCTCACTCAAAAAAAAAAAAAAAAAAAAAAAAAGGATTTAGTAAAACTTTAAACAAGTGGTAAAATATATATTAAACTGCTCTACTTTTTTATGGATCTGGAGTAAGTATAATACAACATATATGCATATTTATATAGAAACCTATTCATACCACTCAAGGAAAATTGTAAGATAAATTTTTTTACTAAGTTATAATTAACAGTCCATGGAAGAAACTTAAATGCATATTACTAAGGGAAAGAAGCCAATATGAAAAGGCTACATACTGTTTGATTCCAACTATATGACATTCTGGAAAAGCTACAGAGACAGTAAACAGATCAGTGGTTCCCAGGGATTGTAGGGAGGAGAAGGATGAACAGGATTTTTAGGGTAGTAGGAAAACTGTATGATACTATTACGATATATATTAGATATATATTAGACATATATTAGATATATGTCATTATACATTTGTCCGAACCCATAGACTAGGCGACATCATTACATGATTGATGTAAATCATGGATTTGGGGTAATTATAATGGCAGTATAGAGTCATTAATTATAACAAATGTACCCACTCTGATGGGGGATGTTCGTAATGGGGGAAGTTAGTGCATGCATGGAAGCAGAAGGTATAGAAGTTTCTGTGCCTTACTCATAATTTTGCTGTGAACCTAACACTGCTCTAAAAACTTATCTTAAAAACGTTGCTGGAACCTAATTTTTACTTTCTAGGATGTAGTTTTTTGTTTTTTCTTATCCTCTTGTGACGATCCTCTTCTCTACTCTGGGCAGGTTTACCGTTGTAGGATTTCTAAAGTTATTCAGACATACAGAAAGGTACCTATATTTTCTTCTTAAGAAAATCTTGCGATCAGAAAAATAATCCCTATGTGGACACTTAAAACTAAAATAGCAAACATTCTCTTTGGCAATATGGTTCTGATTTAGATTGGCCTTTGTTAGCAGTATTGTCTATTTGTTCTTAGGGGATATACAAGTTTGTGAGGTTTCCTGTTTCCCACTTGTTCACAAAATGCTAGAAATGGAAACTAAAGCTTTATTGCTCAATTTTAACTTGCTTGACTCCACTGACGTTTTCCAAGCCTTAGCATTTTATGCTTTGGGAAATACACAGAGAATTCTGTATTGTGGAATTATATATATATTTTAAAGATTTTATGTTTTTATTCATTTGAGAGAGCAGAGCAGTCGGGAGAGGGAGAAGCAGGCTCCTGGTTCAGCAGGGAGCCCAATCTGGGGATTGATTCCAGGCCCCTGGGATCAGGACAGGAGCTGAAGTCAGATGCTTAACCGACTGAGCCACTCTGGCACCCTTGGATTGTGGAATTATCTTGAAGGAAGCCTGGGGACACCAACACCTGTGGGGAGGGGCTAGCATTCTCCCTGAAGAGAATCCATGTTCCCCATGAATCAGGCTGAGGAGAGCTCAATCAAGGGCAGAAAGTGAGGATGCCTGGGGAAGTCAAGGGGAAGGAAAAGCCATTTCTAATCTATTTGGCTTCAGCGAGTTGGCATGCAGATTACAGGAGAAGAGGTGCATTTAGGAAATCCACCTTGCCTATCCACCGGCAGTTAAGCAGGACTCTATAAAATAGAAAAGAGATGGCAGAGAGGTGAGTTTTTTAAACTATGGTGAGGATAAGGATAAGATCTGAGGGAAAAGCAAAATGGTACCAGGAGATCCTTGACTGTGGCTTGGGATTGTAGGTTCAGAAAGCAACTACAACCAATGCTAAGTCCTTTGTGTTACGGTCTCCTTCTCTGCTTGCTTTTAGGAATAGTCTTGTTAAACATTATATAGCCCTTGTTGTTCTTCAGAGATTGAAGGGTGAGCTTACCACTATGCTTGGGGAGAATCACTCTTGCCCTGAAACACACATGAAATGAAGCTCAACTCAGAACTTGGGAATAGGGTCCAGAGTAAAACGTTGGTTTTTCCAAGTGACTAGTGAGTTCCAGAAAAGATTCTAAGGAAATATAATAAATGCTCTCAGGATTCCCAGAGGTACCTGGGAGAAGGAAACCTAATAAAAGACTAGCATCCCTGAGTCAAACAGGATGAGTGCCTAAACTGAAATAAATCAGTAAAAAAAGAAAGTACTTTATTTTGAAGTCACAGTGTTCTGAGGCCTGGAGGCTATGAGTTAAAACATATTTTTAATTTTTCTCTTCAACTTTTCTTGTTCTTAATTCAGTTCCTGATAAAACAAATGTCTTAAATTTTCCACCTGTAGGTGGAAACACTTACAGTTTTATATTTCTGGTGATGTCCTTGATTACATTTGAGAAAAAGGCTATGGGACAAGAAGAACAATGATGTTAGAGCACTTAAAGAGTGGTAATAACTTGAAATTGAAAATACATTATAAGTTAATTTCTGAATCTAAGGTCATGTGTTACATATGCATTAATTTTATGTGTAAGACAAACCAAGCTATATTTACAATATCGCAACTTTACTGAACAGATAAAGTTTAAAAATACCTAGCATAGTGAAACCAGCAGAATATCTACTGAAAAAATCCCATTTAGTTAAAAAAATTGTATGGAGACATGGAAATATACGCAAATATAAGTGAAAGGTATTTAGGACTGTGCAAATCTCATAGACTGAAATAACTTTTAAAAATATTTAGCACTTTAAAAGTCATCTAAATAGCTGGCAAAAGAGGTTGTTTTCATGCCACCCACTCCTTCTATCCCTAAAAGAATCTCTGATCTCTCATGTCAGGAGTGGACATGGTCTGTGACATCCTTCAGAAAAAATTCAGAAGGAATCTAGAAGAATTGTCAAGTCCTTTAAGGGATAAATGCGAGATCAAAGCTGACACCTTAGCTATAGAGGGGAGAAGAAAATTCTGACGAGGGATGGAAAGAAGAGGATCTGGCTGGTCCTAAAACCATGGAAGGGATTCTCGCATGAGGGAAGAGGGGGAAGATTTGATTTTGAAAATTTCTTCTAGCTCTTAACATTCTATGGCTTTCACAATCTCATCCACCAGCACCGGTTGAATTAGACTGGAGTAGGTTTATTTGTTTGTTTAGTTTTCCATGTGATTGCCACCTTTGCTTAGCACCCTTTATTTCTTGTGCATTTTTTATAAAGAATTTATTTTAGAGAGAAGGGGGGCACAAAGGGGGAGAGGTGAGAGAGAGTCCCAAGCCAACTTGGTGCTGCGCATTGGACTTCAGCCTGGGGCTTGATCTCATTGCTGGAGATCATGACCTAACCCAAAATCGAGTCTGTTGCCTATCCAACTGAGCTACCAGGGGCCCCTTCTTGTGCATTTTTTTTTTTTAAACTTTTCTTTTGGGACCCATACATCACTAACTTTTTAAATTAAATTAAATTAAATTTTTTTCATCACTAACTTTTAAAATAAAATAAAAATTAAATGGATCATGCAGATACTATATTCAAATTGACATTAAGTATTCACAAGAGGGTGAGACTTTAAGCATCTATAGTTTTAGGGGACACTGACATAATTGATACAGCTATGATGAGTATACACAGAGCATGACAGCCCTACAGCCCATTTGTTCTCTGATGGTATGAATAATGACAAAGAAGTCAGTGATGTGGGCTACTGGTATTTTTATTTTATTTTATTTTATTTTATTTTATTTTATTTTATTTTATTTTATTTTATTTTATTTATTTTATTTTATTTATTTTATTTTATTTTATTATTTTATTTTATTTTATTTTATTTTGGCTATTATGATTTTAAAGAATATTTCTGTGTCTTATTTAGCCTCACCCTAAAATGGTAGAGCAGGTATTAGTAATTTCATTTTATGGATGAGAGAATTAGGTTCAGGCAGTTAAAGCAGCTGGGCCAAACTGACATAGCTTGTTAAGGCCAAAGCAGAGCTGGTTAATGAAGGAGACTTGAATCCAATCCTTTTGGCTCCAAGGTTTATTTCCCTTTTGTATTAGGTACTGGTTTTACCTCAGACCTTTTTTGTAAAATAGGTCTTACAGTTTATAATTTTATGTTCTTACACCTCAGTGGAAACTGTCAGAATTTGAGTTATAGTCAAATGCAAGGACCAAAAAAATTAATAAAAAGAAAGAAAAACAAACTGTGATGTATTTAGAAGATGGTAGGATATAACTTAGATTGCTTAGTTAATACTATTTTCCATAACTTAATAAAGGAAAAATGCTGAATGGTGGCCTTTTCTGATCAAAAAGTGGTTTGTTCGCTCCTCTGAATCAATTTACTATGCTTTCAGTATCACAACAGCTTTCAGCTGAGCTTTTATTTGTGAGAGTAGAAGCTTCTTGAGACAATTTCTATTTGTGATCGATAAAGCATTTCCCCCTCCTCCTCAGCAGGCTGCCACTAGACTCGACCTGTCTCCCTTAAGCCAGGACTCCTCTGTAGGTTTTATAGAGCAGCAAGGGGCCTCCTAGCAGAGACAAAAGAAATACCCATGTTTTCCCCACTCTTAGCCTAAATTGGAGAGACTAGGATATAAACTTCCAGTTAATATAGCTGTTTTCCATTTAAAAAAAATAAATCGAGCCAGTGGTTTAGCATCAAGTATATGAAAAAAAAAATCATGTTGATTTCCCCCCCACATGTCAGTTGACTGTTATGGTAAATATTTTGGCATCATATAGACATTAGTATTGTCTACATGATGCCAAACGGCTGTTGACAAAAGAAAAATGCAAATAAACTAGTTATATGATGTTGTATAGCCACAACTTTAATTTTCCTGATGCTAGCTATTATGTATTTTTTTTCATGAAGCAGGAAAATTATATCATGCTTTATAATTTCTTTCTTATGGATATAAAATTGGGGATGTCTTTCTTCACTTTTGAAATAGTATTATTAAGAGCCTATTTATTCATTTAGGCAACTAATCAGAAAATAAGGCATCCTATTAAAGGCTTTGAGTTAAAATACCAATTCTCTATAAAATTATGTTGTGTTGGCCCTAGTAAATTAAATGAAAATTATTTAGAAGACAATAGGTAAAATATACACATATATAAACTTTATGATTGTGCAATAAATTAATAGCAGAATTTTGGCCCAGGCTATTTTCGATCATGAGTAAAATAAGAAATGGATTTAAGTAACAAGGAAAGCAGTATAATTAGATATTTCTATAGGAGTCACTAGAATATATAAACACAGTCAAAAGGAATCAATGGGAAAATATTTAGTATAGTTATAGAGACTGGGAGGGACACCTTTTTCTCTTCGGCTGAGGGAAAAAATAATATTTATTAAACAATGTTGAAAAATATACAAGTGCTAAACTGTACATCCCATAATTGCTTTAGGTGTTCCCAGGAATAAAAGATTGATGAAGGCACTGTTAGAGGGGTGGTGTTCCAGCTGAGCCTTAAAGCAAAGGTCAAGTTTGAATTGATAGAGGTGAGAAAGGAAGACATTCCAGATGAGAACGGCATTGTAAGGGAAATCCTAAGGGTGAAAGTAAGCAAGGTATGCATTTTCATTTTGTTTGTGAAAATATAATATGAGTGCCTTAACCTGAATGGCTGAGAGGCAGCTTTAGGAAATGTCCTGAATTTCCGTCTCCTTTCCGATTTTGCTGACCTTGTTGTTGTTGACTTGTTAAGAGCATAACTGGCAGTAATGTTCATTAGACAATAACAAAAATAATAATGATGATATCTCAGTAATCTGCTTGTCATATTATTTGTCTAATCTGCACTTATATTCATCAGTGTCCACGTATGTCAATAAACAACCATGCTTAAATGCAGTTCTCCAAATCCATTACTTACTACTTAAATAGTAATTTACATGTAACATGATGACGAGAACATGACCTTCTGGGACTCAGAATAATGATGTAATTCAACAAGATTTAGGGGCAAAGGTTGGAAGAAGAGAGGGTCTACAGCTGATCAAAGTTGTACTATAAACACCAGGCTCTCTGTGCTAGCGAATGGTTGGTGGGCACTTTTCCCTTGATTTCTAGAGACAAATCTTTTCTCCCCGCCCCCAACAACGAAAGGGCACCTGATAACCCCTATATATATTCATGCTGGAAGTATGGGTATGACAAGTGACATTTTATCTGCAGTCAGGTAACATTAGATGTTTCCAGAGTTTTATAATCAAAGTAGAAAAATTGAGAAGACTAACCAGAGGATGATTCATGAAGAGAATCAAGTGAGATCTGCTAGAAAATTCTTCCTAATAAAAGTGTTGATAGGTTAGAAAATTTTTGGTGATTCACAAAGAAAACCTTTATTTTAATAGTTACATATTGAACATATATTATTGTATTAGAAAACATATGTGTTTGCTCGTAATTAGCCCAACAAACCCACATTTAATGTGTGGTTCAAAAAACAGCATAAGCATCACCTGGGAACTTGTAAGAAATGCAAATTATCAAGGTCTACTTGATATCCTTAGACCACTGAATGAGAGACTTCAGGGTGAGGCCCAACAATCTGGTTCAACAAGCTCATCAGGTGATTCCAATGTGTACTAAAGTTTGAGAACCATTGATTCTATCACTGTAGTTGCTTAGAATAAGGCCAAGTAAAAAAATCTATTTAAATGTAATTTAAGGGCAGACTGGGTGGCTCAGTGGTTTAGCACCACCTTCAACCTACGGCATGATCCTGGAGACCTGGGATCAAGTCCCATGTCAGGCTCCCTGTATGGAGCCTGCTTCTCCCTCTGCCTGTGTCTCTGCCTCTCTCTCTCTCTCTCTCTCTCTCTCTCTCTGCATGTTTTTCATAAATAAATAAATAAAATCTTAAAAAATAAATGTAATTTAAAAATAAATTCTGCTATAAGTGGCATGTGACAAATATCATCAAGATAGTATTTGAATGATTAAAGGTTTAAAAATGCTCTCCTGTGTTGGGATGTAATATAGTTGTTTGAAAAGAATTCACAGTGGACAACAAATAAAAAAATGATGAGGAAAGAAACAAAGAAGGAAAATAATGGGATTTAATGTAGATTTGCATGTAACTAAAAGACCACCTGGAAGATCTGCTATCATAAAGATTGGTCAGTCATATATTGGGACTCTCTTACCTAATAATGAATATGTGAACCTCATTGTCACAAATTATCTGGTTAAAGATAGCAGGGCAGAAAGATCCCTGACTTTATGGCCCAAGCACAGAAGTACTTCCCAGATGGCCTAAATTAATGGACGTTTTGTTTGTTAAAACACCAAATGTCTAAAAGCAAATTAGAGTCATTTGGGTCAGAAAACCCTGCCTTATATTTCCATGTATTTGGCTGCAGTCCAGTCTGGATATTCCTTGTGATGCTATCTATAATCAGGAAATTTGTGCAAATCTCAAAAGATCATATTCTCCTTCACAGAAAATACCAAAGATAATTATTTCAGCCCTCTACATACAGCAAATGTAAATTTC
This sequence comes from Canis aureus, assembly GCF_053574225.1. Classification (NCBI taxonomy): domain Eukaryota; kingdom Metazoa; phylum Chordata; class Mammalia; order Carnivora; family Canidae; genus Canis; species Canis aureus. Next base: position 5,071,981 of record NC_135638.1, on the reverse strand, counting down.
TGGGGTTTTTTTTCCCCTCAATTTAAATTTTAATAGCTGAATTGTCATTTTACCATGGAAGTGCTTATTGGTAAACAATAAATTAAAATATTTAGCAGAGTTATTTCTGGACATAGAGTATATTTACATTAAAGAAATCTATTTTATTTCTATAAAAGGCCTATCAGTGTGTTTGTGGCAATATGTGGCAGCATTATCAGACTCTTCAAAATACCTAGATGGTGTTCCAGAATGAAAGGAGGAAAGAGTGGGGATACAACAAAATATGTAGAGATACTGGCCAAAGCCAATGTAGGAGAGGAAAAATAATTCTCCCTCTACCCTTCTGAGTTTATAGTTGAGACTCCTGTAATAAAAAATAAGAGAAAAACATGTAAAAGTTTATTAACTTGTATACTTCATGTATTTGTGGGAAATACCCAGAAAAAAATGAATAACTCAAAGAGGTGGCTTTAGAATTAAAATTAAATACCATCTTAATAGGAAAGAATTTGTAGGGCTCTTAGGGGAGAGTAAATGAGAGTAAATGATGATTATTATTAGAACAAATAATAGGTATGATAGTTTGTGGTGAAGATTATCTGGGTGTAGTGTAGACTTATAGTCTACTTTCTTGTGATGAGTCAGTCTTCCTTGATTGATGAAATTTTCAGGGAAGGGATCTATGACAATTGGGCTCCTTTTGGAGGATCTGAGAGAAAGCATCTCCCTGCATTTGCTGTTTTTCAAGTGTCTGCAGCTTAAAATAATTAAAATATCAAGTGGCACATTTTGGAGTGTTACCTTCACCCTTCACGAATAAGCAATATTTCCCAAAGTCTCAAAGAACCCTAAGCATGTTTAATACATCTAGGCACATCATAGTCAAACTGCTGAAAACCAAAAGTAAATAAAAGAATTGCAGTCAGAAAAAAAGACACATATAGAGAAGAGCAAAGCTAATAATGACAATAGACTGGGTATTAGAAAGTAAGCCAAAAGGCTCTGTAAAGACACAAAACAACTTGTCAACTGAGAATGCTATACCCAACAAAGATCTCTTTAAAAAATAAAAGTAAGATAATTTTCCAGATTAAAAACAAAAACAGTAAAAGTTTATCACCAGCACACCTGTATCACAAGAAATGTAAAAATAAGTTTTATAGATATAAAGAATATGAGCCCATTGGAAATCTCTTTCTATACAAAGGGATCAGTTAGCTACAGAAGTGGTAAAAATTTTAGTAAACATCAAAGATTTTTTTTTCTTTTTCAAAGATCATTGACATTCTATAACAAAAGGAATAGCAAAATATTATGGTTTTTATGACATATGTTAAAGTAAAATATATGACAATACTAGTATAAATGGTAAGAGGGAAGAAATAGAAGCATGCTGTTATAAGGGTCTTATGTGTGTAAAAAATGATCTAGTAAATTTGAAGGAAAACTATGGTAAGTTAAAGGTGCATATTATTAAATGCAGGTGAATAATTAAGAAATGAAAGATGTAAGAAGAAAAGCATACTCACTGTAAAGAAATATAAAAAACTTTCTTTATTCACAGCTGACATAGTTGTCAATATAGAACATCCTAAAAATATAAACTTACAAAGAAGCTGCTAAAACCAAGAAGTGAGAAGTTGGCAAAGTCACAAGATATAAAGTCAATATAAAAAAATTGAGTGTCTGTACTAGAAATGAAAAATTAGAAATGTTAATTTACAAAAACTATACCAGATAGGACAGTATCAAAACAATGACATTCTTCTTATTAACTTAACAAAATATTTGTAAGATGTGTATACTGAACATTACAAAACATTTCTGAGTAGCAGAGATATATATTGTGTTTGTGTGTTTGAAAAACACAGAATGAAAATGTTAAAATGTTAAAAATGTTGCTTCTTCACAAATTCATCTACAGATCCAATGAGATTTTCCTCAAATTCAAATCAGGACTATTTTGTAGGAGTTAAGAACTCTCTTTTAAAATTTATATGAAAACATCAAGGATTTAGAATGGCCAATACAATGTAGAGAAAGAAGAAAAAGTCTGAACACTTGTACTCTCTGATTTAAATACTTATAAAGCTACATTACTAAAGACCATGTGGTATTGGCATAAGAACAATCAATTGGCATGAGATCAATAGAACAGATAAGAGTCCAGAAATAGATTCACACAGTATGTTGTTAGTTATCTTTAGACTAACTTGACAAGATAATCCAATAGGAAAAGGATAATCTAGTCAATAGTAAGTGTTGGTACAATTTAATATCCATATGGAAGAAAATAAACTTGGACAATATAAAATATTAGTATTATGACAATGGGCCTGAACATAAGAGTTAAAACTATAAGAAGAAAATATAAGAGTAACTTTTTGTGATTTGGGGTTAACCAATGATTTCCTAGGTAGGGTATAAAAGGTATGAATCATGAAAGAAATGAGTTGACAAATATGACTTTATAGTACTTAAAAGATTCCACCCTTCAAAAGACACTAAAAAAAATAAATAGCAACAAACTGGGAAAAATATTTTCAAATCACATTCTGATCAAAGATTTATATACAAAATTTATAAGAAAAATTTACAGTTCAATAATAAGGCAATCAACCCAATATGGGCACGATCTTTCTTTTTTTTTAAGATTTTATTTATTTATTTATTCATGAGACAGAGAGAGAGAGAGAGAGAAAGAGAGAGAGAGAGAGAAGCAGAGACACAGAGGGAGAACAGAGGGAGAAGCAGGCTCCATGCAGGGAGCCTGATGTGGGACTCAAACCCAGGTCTCCAGGATCAGGCCCTGGGCTGAAGGTGTTGCTAAACAGCCAAGCCACCCGGGCTGCCCTGGGCACAATCTTTGAACAAAACTTCATCAAAGAAGATACATCAGTGCTATAAGCACATGAAAGATGCTCAACATCATTAGTCATTAGAAAAAATAAACTTAAAATCATAATCACTCACTCCGGGTTTTGGCACCAAAAAAAAAAAAAAAAATCATAAACACATACCAGAACAAATACATTAGAATAATTAAAATTTAAAGCAGAAAAGAATAAATATACCAAAGGTTGGAAAGGTTGTGGGGCAGCTGGAACTCCTAATTATTGCTGGTGAGAATGCAAAATGTTGCAGCAACTTTAGAAAACAGTTGGATAATTTCCTATTAAGCACACACATAAATTTCAGCAATTCCACTTCTAGATATAAATGTAAGTGAATGCGTATAAAGACCTGTAGAGAAATGTTCCTAGCAGCTTTATTCATAATAACCAAATATTGGAAGCAACTTCAGCAACTGGTGAATGGTAAGCCAATTGTAGTATAACCTTGCAATGAAATACCACCAGGAAATAAAATTAAATATATGTACTTATACATGGAACAACTTGGGTAAAATATTTGAAACCATCATGCTACGTAAAAGAAGGAAGTCACATAAGGCTTCATACTGTATGATTCCTTCTATGTGAGAGAATTTTATTTATTTATTTATTTTTTATATGAAAGAATTTTAAAGGGAAATCTATAAGGATAGAAGAAACATGAGTGATTGTCCAGGGCCAGGCGTAGTGAGAGAGGAGGGAATCCTCTCTATCTTGGCCGTGGCATTGGGAACACACCCACATAAAGCAGCCAATGCTCACTGAATTGCACAGGTGAATGGAGTGAATTACATTTTATGTAAATTATACCTTATAAAAATTAAGATTATTACATAAAAATAATGTTTCCAGTTCTCAAAAATTCAAATATCTGTTAATATTTGCCCCATAATCTGAAATAGCAAAAATTAGCTGTAACTAAGTAGCAACTACCCTCTTTGGGTAGTTCAAGGGTGCTCCAGTTTGCCCCAGTTCCCGATACTTCCTATCGTTCCCCTAAACTGAGAGTAAATGTCAGAGAATTATGTCTCTGAACCTGTGTGTTTATCAAAAGTAAAAAAAAAATAAACGACTCAAATGGCTTTGTGTTTTTCTTTATGGAAATGAACTCTATTCATATGTGTTTAATCTCTACCCTGTTCCATTCATTCATTTACACTTTCTGTTTGGCCCTTATGGGTATTTGAATGTGCCAGCCCTGCCACAAGTAAAATTATGGAGTAAAACATCTAGCTTGTTAATTATATTTTCTTTTTCTTTGAAAGATTCCATCAGAGCATCTTTGGACATAGCTTAAGTTCATACGCTTTTCTCTTGCCAGAAAAAGAGGTTAATACTCAGGCTTGAGTGGATCCTAACCGTACGTAAGAAACGGTCCCCAAGTCAAACCAATCACCACCGTGATTATTCTCCACAGTAATTGTTGGTGGTGGGGCAATCTTCCATCTTTAAGCCCTTTTTGGATATTCTGAGTCTACCAATCTGTTCTTGCCTGTTTCCATCTCAGCCCACAGGCAGAAAAACTAACTCTTTGTTTATTGGATCCTATAGATTCTTTGTTACTTTCAATGCAATTTCCTCCGTGCTGTATGTTTTTGTAATCAGGGACCATTTGTCACTTGTCTCCACAAGGTAAGACCAAGTCAAACGGACTGGTATACAGTAGTGTTGAACAGAAGCATTCTCAGTGATTAAACATTTTTTCAGGGATCTTAGAGAGGTGACTCAAATAGAAGCACTGCCTTCAATTATGCTGGTCTGTGAATTGTTTTAATGTTGGAAGCATGAGCCACTTATATGATTCTGGGCACTCAGGCATTCCACATTCATTTGAGAATGGAGACACTCTCTAACAACGCACTATTCTACTTGAATGACATGTACTTCTATGTTTCCTTCAGCCCAACACTTTCCAGGACTTTTTTCGAATCCTCCTTGACTCCATAATGGGAAAAAGGAATAATCGTATAGGTCATTTCCTAGATGTGGACATACGCTTGTGTACAAGAGTCACTGGGTGTATGCCAGGCCTTCTGCAGGGATCATGTGATTTATAGATCCTGTTCTTCCTTCTTTTATTCTTTTTTTTTTCTTTTTCTCTCATTTACCTGCTTTTCCGTTGCGTTTATCACTTCCTATTATAAGAATAAGTAGAAATATAAGGTGTGAACTAGACGAAGGAATATGAAAGAAGAGAAAGAATAATTAAATGCAAGAAAATAAAACATGTAGAGATAGAGTTCTGGAAACAGAATGATACATCTTTCAAGGAAGAGTGAAATCCAAATAAAATTGTTAAAGGCTCCATCTGTGAGCATACAAGCTAGCCAGAGGGTGGGGGTGACGTCGGAAGTATTTGGGTTTTTAGAGTCTTAACTATCCATGCAATAATGTACAAGGCAAACTAAAATAGTTTATTAGAAAGATATTGTTAAATATCAAAGTCATTTCCTATGAAAATTATTTTTCCTCCAAAGAACTTTACAACTAATAAAATTTCAATCTAAAATCTAGAAAAACATTACAAGTTCTAAAGATTTTCATAGAACCTCAACCATCTTCAGTTCTATTAAGGATGTTGCACATTTTTGGAATTGATTCAGAGAACAGTTAAGCACCATCTGTGTGCCATTTACAGTAGAAAAAAAGTATCTTTAAACTATTTATATTCTGAGATTTTTTTTTTTTTTATTCTTGTTGGACAAAGTAGAATCAGTTCTGGTTTCAGGAAGTAATTTGGCCTTACTCAACTTATACTGAAAGAATGAATAACTGTGAGAACAGCATTGCTGAAGAAGATATTACAATAAACACAGGTACTTGATGTAAGAAGTTAATGCATAAAATTGCAGGTTATTTAGCTGTTTTGAACCTAATCAATAGGCTGGAGAGATCATGAATCTATTGACAATCAACGGAAACTAATTCAGATTCAGTCTAAATGACATGAGTATTTAATTATTTTCAAATGATTATAATGATTCACAAACATGACATGTTAAACAAGGATCACAGTCTATTCAACTGAAGGAAATTAAAATAAAAACAATTGTCCAATCCATTAAGCAAAATAGTACAAGGTTGGAATATAGTCTCAACTGTGGATAGTGGTAAAGTTTCTTCTATTTTTTTTTAATCTTATAAGCAGATGACCTCTTTAGTGAGATACAGACCATGACGTCTATACCCAAATATTGCTGACATGGTACCTTCAAACATATTTACATCGTCTTTCTTTGAACGTCTATAGCCTTTATTATAACTATTATTAAGTAATTATCATATTGTCTTATATTCTTGTTTGTATCCATAACCTATATTCTTTCTTTTGGTTTAGGAATCATGTCTTTTTTGTTTACCCAATATCTTGCTCGTATCTAGCATTAGTAAATGCTCAATAAATTTTGATGATTTGATTAATGAATAAACAAGGAAAAAAAGGATTGAATGAACTATAACATACACTTTGGTGTAAATGAATTTAAGTCAAAATGTAATTGATGATATTTGATTACCTTGTGTTTTATTTTGTGGGTTTGTAGTCCAGTGAGTATCTGACGATCAAAGAGGATGACTCTAAGCATAAAAACATGCCCATATTTTTAAGCAAATATATGAGAGGCTAGTAAAGACAACATATACCTGTCCTTGCTTTGGAATCAAGGACAAGGTCTTATTTTTCTTATTATTTCCAGTGCTTAATAGTGCCTTCCATAATCAGTGAATATTTATTGATTAATTATAACTAACATGCATTGAGTCTTTTCCATAAGTCTAGATCTGTGCCAGGTGCTTACACCAATACCATGAAGCTTTATTATTTTCTTCATCTTGTAGATTATAGATTATTGTCTTAATTTAGGTTGAGGCTTAAAGAATTTGAGAACTATGCTGAGGACACACAGTAAGTTGAGGGACAAAATTCAACTGCAGAGGTTTATCTATCCTGAGAACCTAAACTCATAATTTTCAGGATTTTATAATAAAGTAGTTCCCCTTATCCACAAGGAATACATTTGAAGACCCCCAGTAGCTTCCTGAAATCGTAAAATTCTATATATACTTTGTTTTTTTTATTCATGCATGCTTATGATAAAGTATAACTTATACTTGAAACAGTAAGACAACAATAATAATAAAGTCAAAAAAGTATAACAATATACTGTATTAAAAATATGTGAATGTAGTCTCTCAGAACATCTCGTTGCATTGTACTCACCCTTCTTGTGCTGTGAGATGACAAAATTTACATGATGAGATGAAGTGAAGTGAATGATAAAGACCACTGTGACATAGCATTAGGCTATGTTGACTTTCTGGCAATTCATCAGAAGGAAAATCATGTGCTTTCAAACTGTTGTTGATTGCTGGTAACTGAAACTGTGGAAAGTTGGAACCACTGATAAGGGGAGACGACTATAAACTTTAAATTTATCTTTTTTTGGGTGAGTGAAACCCAAATTATATGGAAGAATATATATATATATATATATATATTTTTTATCTCAGGAGGAATTAGGATACATTGAAAGCTTGCTTTTTAAAATGGCTTCTGTGAGAATTCTGTATCAAATACAAAAACATATGTCTGTTCTCTATAGCAGTTCTCAGTGTTTTCTGAAGAGTCATAGAATTTCCAAGATAATTTCTTGGGATTCAAAATAAAAAATAACAATTTTAGAGTATCAAGACAATTCAACGGAGGAAAGAATAGTTTTCTCAATAAATGGTAATAGGACAACTGGCTATCCACATGAAAAGCAATGACATTGGACCCCTACATTATGCCATATACAAAATTAGTTCAAAATGGATTAAATTCCAAAATGAAGAGTTAAACTGTTAAGTTCTTAGAAAAAAATACTGATGTAAATCTTCATGACCTGTGATTCGTTAATGATTTTCTTTTTTTCTTTTTTTTTTTTTTAAGATTTTATTTATTTATGAGAGAGAGAGAGAGAGAGAGGTAGAGACACAGGCAGAGGAAGAAGCAGGCTCCATGCGGGGAGCCCGATGTGGGACTCCATCTCGGGACTCCAGGATCATGCCCTGGGCCGAAGGCAGGCGCTAAACTGCTGAGCCACCCAGGGATCCCCCATGTTAATGGTTTTCTTAAACATGACACTAAAACCACACATATCAAAAAAGGAAAAAATAGATAAACTGAACATTATCAAAATCAAAAACTTTTGTGCTTCAGAGGATACCATAAAGAATGTAAAGAGACAATGCACAGCATGGGAGAAAATTTTTGTAAATCTTGTATCTGATAAGGTATTTGTACCCAGACTATACAAACAACTATTACAATTCAATAATAAAATGACAAACAACCCAATTAACAAATGAGTTAAGGATCTGGATAGTTATTCAAAGATACACAAGTGACCAGTAAGCACCAGGAATGAGGCTCAACATCATTAACCACAGGTAAATGCAAAACAAAGCCACAGTGTGATGCCACTAAACATCCAATAGCATTATTATAATAAAAAATAAATATAGTAACAAGTGCTGTCGATGTTATAGAGAAATGAAAACTCTCATACATAGGTAATAGAAGTGTAGATTTATGTAACCATTATGGAAAACAGTCTAGTAGTTCCTAAAGTGGTTAAACATATAGTAGCCGTATAACCCAGCAATTCTACTCAGAGGTATATACCCAAAAGAAATGAAAACATACGTATACACAAAGCTTTTTATAAAAGTGTTTTAATCAACATTATTCATAATTGACAAGTAAAAATAGCCCAAATGTCCTGATGAATGAAAACAATGAAATGTGGTCTAGCCCTACAAATGTGATATTTAGCCCTAAAAAGGAATGAAATATTTATACATGTAATGACATGGACAGATTTTAAAAACATTATGCTATGTGAGAGGAGCCAGTCAAAAAGGACTGTATATTATACAATTACTTTTTGATGAAATGTCCGTAATAGGCAAATCTATAGAGGTAGGAAGTAGATTAGTGGCTGCATAGGAATGTAGAGGATGGGAGCTTGGGGTGTGTGGCTAAGGAGTGTGGAGTTTCTTTTTAGAGTAATAAAAATAACATAAGATTAATTGTGGTGATGGATATACTACTCTGTGAATATACTAAAAGCCATTGTATTGCACACTCTAAATGGATAAACTCTATGGTTTGTGAATTAAATCTCAGTAAAATGCAAAGAAAAAATTAGTACTCTATGTAAGCTTTGACCCTATTCTCTCAAAACTGTAGAGACTATAGTATGTCTTCGTAACAATGGTTAATGGAATATATACTTACATAATCTTGTGTTTATTTAGAAGTATCTAAGAGAGTTGTTTAAGGATATGAATGTGTGTTTCTTAAGAACTTTGTTTTGAACAATAAAAATGTTTTCATGAAAATGCATTATTCATATTAACATGAGATGGGTTCATAATCGCAGAGTATGAGTTAAAAGAAATCTGTCAACAAAGAACTACAGAAATCAATAAGGTCCAGTGACTATAGCTGAATACTAAGTTGGTGTGCATAAGTTGGGAAAAGTCTTTGACTAAATACTATAGTGGTATTAATCTGTCTGAGCAAAGAACAACCACATAGAACATAAGATTTAAAAGAAATTATCAGAGATCACAATGAGTTGGAAGACATTCAAAATTTGACTCTCTAGAGTGGAGAGAACTTATTGAGTTAATTAGGGTATTTAGGAGACTTCAGAAGGCCATGCCTTAGGAGTAGAGCTAAACTACTTTTCAGATAAAGGTTATTCTAAATCTGCCCTAACAAGCTATAAAATAATTCTTAAAATGTTCAAATGGTTTGCAAATAAAAATACCACCTTTCAGAATGAAACTCAACGTTCTTTTAAAAAAGACTTCAGAATCCAAACAATAAAATAAACCCAGCATTCAATCAAAGATTACTATACATGTGAAGAAGTAATGATGCCTATAGCCAGAAGATAAGTCAGTCAGCAGAAATGATGCAGATTGGATCAACAATGTTTTCCTGTAAAGGGCCAGGAAATAAACATTTTAGGCTTTCATATAGTTTCTGTCACATGTTTTTCTTTGTTATGATGTATTGTGTATTTATGTTTATGTGTTTTTTACAATTCTTTATGAATGTACAAACCATTCTTAGTTCATGGACCTTATAAAAACTGTCCCATGGGCTAGAGTTTCTGAACCCTTATATAGAGAGATGGAATGAAAAAAAAACTTAAAATAATATTTTTATATATAAACATTTTATTTATTTATTCATAAGAGACAGAGAGAGAGAGAGAGAGGCAGAGACACAGGCAGAGGGAGAAGCAGGCTCCATGAAGGGAGCTCGGTGTGTGGGACTCGATCCCAGGTCTCCAGGATCACGCCCTGGGGTGAAGGCGGCGCTAAACTGCTGAGCCACCCAGGCTGCCCTAAAATAGGTTTAATATACTTAGGAATTTAAAAAAGAAAATAGAAATGTAATTAGGAGAAAAAAATGAAGCCTATTTATAAGAAAATGAAAGTTCTTGAGATGAAAAATAGAATATTGGAGGAAAAAAGTCATTGGCTGAGTTTAACTACATATTAGATATACCACAGAAGACAACGTTCTGTGCGATGAATAAGGGCACTAGAAAATTTCAAAACTGAAGTATATAGAGAAAAAAATGTTACACAGAAAAAGTGAACAGAGAGATTCAATGGCCTATTTGACAATAATAAGCTCTCTGGTACCCAAGTAATTGAAGTTTCTGATGGAGAATAAGATAAAGCATAAAGTAATTTTGAGTGAATCAAATTGAAAATTTCCTAAATTTGGTAAGTTATATAACTTTATAAATTCAAGAAGCTCAATAAAACCAAAACCACACAAAGACACATAATTTAAATATTAAGAACCACTAATGAGGAGAAAGTCTTCAGAGGAAAATACTACATTACGTATAAGGGAACAAAGATAAGAAATTGAACTGTCTTCTCACTACTTACAGTGCAAGTCAGAAAAAAAAAAAGGATGATATTTTTAATAAGTTAAAAGATTGAAAAACAATTGCCTTAGAATTCCATATCCAACAAAAAATAACCTTCAAAAATGAAAGTAAAACAAGGCCTTTCAGAATAATAAAATCTGAGAGAATTTGTCACAAGGGGGCCTGCATTAATAGAACTCAAAAAATTTCTTCAGGCTAAAGGAAAAAAATTGCAGATAGAAACTAATACCTGCTTGACGGAAGGAATAGCTTGAAATGGTAAAATTGTGGGTAAACATAAAGATTATTTGCCTCAAAATTTCATTATAATGTGTTTGACTGATTAAAGCAAAAGGAGCAACAATATATAGTGGGATATATAACATACGTGGAAGTAAATTATTGACCAGAATAGGACAAAGATCAGGAAGGCAGAAAAATGTATCGCAGTGTACTGGTGCAATATATTGAACATGAATCCATAGCACGCCAAAGAAATGATTCCAGAAAAGTATATCCCCACATGGGCATATCCCAAAAGATCTTATTCTTTGGAAATACTGTATATGATTTCTTAGTTCCTCTGCCACCAGCAAGAAGGATGTACTCTAAAAAATGTGGACTGTATAGCATTCTTCATTTGCCAAATCCAAATGATGTTTGATTCTGAAATGTATTTGTGGGAAGAACCCCAAGTATATCATTGTTGTGATGAATGACACTAAACAGATATATCAGGTTTGATTGAAACATACCTGGGGAAAATATGTGCTAAATCTGGATATTTGATAAACAGTGACATAATATTTGAACCCTGAAAAGGAAGTCAAAGTTTGCTTTTTCCCACACTTAACAAAAGTAGGGAGAACAGAGTTCTGTCAATGTGACAAATGCCAGGAAAGTGTCATCAACAAGTAAGAAGAGTATCTGTAACTAAGAATATCCAAGGGACAGAGAATTCTAGGAGAGTTTCCTTGAATTTCCTTATAAGAAAATCCTAAATGCTTTACAGAATCTTTTTTTGTGTGTGTGTGAGATAATGTAAAACTCTTTCACATATTTTTATCCCTTTTACCTTCTGGAAGGATTTGGGAAATTCTTGCAAGTCAAATTCTTGCGGAATGTGTATCCCACAAAGAGATGTCTATGTATTTGCCTTGTTTGGTTGCAAAAAGTGATATAATTGGCCTTACATAAAATGCATAATGTGTGGAAACTTTTAATCTAAGGGCACGCATTGCATGAAAACTCATTTCTGTTAAATCTTAATGCCCAGACAACTAAGATATTTCCTAAAAGTCATAGAAGTAATGTATTTATTTTATCTACATACACCTGATGCTTAAATATTGCTGCTAAATAGCTTGGTCAGTTAATGAAGATTTAAGATTAAAAAAAATAGCATTCAAGAGCAAATACGAAGATGTGTACATGGCTGTAATCACAGACCGGAACACTGAACAAATGTTTTAAGACTGAGAGGGATTCTATGAGAATATTTTTACCAGCAAAGGAGTTAATAGTTTGAAGAAGAGAAATTCAGCACTAGCACATAAATGGCAAGAGATTCCATGGCTGTCTCTTTGCCAAAGTAGCAGGCTTGTTTTTAAAGCTTATGTAATCATTTATATTTTAAGCAGGTTTTTGAGAAATTGAAAGACAGCTTGGGAAGCTGACACTTCTTTCTTCAAAACAGAGAAAACTTTTAAAATTACTTTTAACATGAAGTCAGTAAAACATGTTCCCTAGTATGAGGCATAACAAATTCATTGACTCTCAGATGTTTTGGAGGACCTACTACACACTGCCCTAGCCGATGAAGATCCTTTAGAGAATAAGACTATGTCTGCCTTCAAGAAATGTGTATCTGGGTAAGGGGAGGTAGACAATAAATAAATTAACCTGTGTAATGTTAGTGCTCTGAGGTGCTGGTAGATTAAATGAGCAAGGTAAACAGATATGGACAGAGAAAGGATGAGTGTGCTCTTCCACTTAGAGAGGTCAGGGAAGGTCTCCATTTTAAGGTAACATGTGAACAAGAACCCTACCTATGAAGGGATACAGTGATACTGATTAGTCCACAAACACATAGGTCACGCTCCAGACAGTGACAACAGCCACTGCTGAGGCCATGAAGTGAGAATATGCTTGGCACATACCAGGAGCAGCCAGAAAGACAACCCAGTGAAGTAGCAGGGTAGAGAGAGGAGTAGAGCGGTAGGAGACGAAGTCAGGGAGATGACCTGGGCCAGCTCATGTAGGTGCTGGTAAGCAATAATCAAACTTGGGAATTTATTCTAAGATGAAGTGATACGGGAAAATTACCTGAAGGGTGAGAATGTGAGCGTGTTAGGAAAGAGATCAACTGTGCTTGCTTTGTAAGGAGTAGGCAAGAGTAAGCAGTAATGACAACTGCAGACCACTGCGTTATCCAGGTGAAATAGGAGGGTGGCTTGGCTAATAGCCATATTGGTGAGGAATGGTTGCATTCTGGAGATACTTTAAAGTAAAACCAATTTGTTAATGGATTGGGTGTGGGCTGTGAAAGAAGGAGAGGGAACAAGGAAGACTAAGACATTTTCGGCCTGAATAGTTGTAAGAATGGAATTGCTGTTTATTGATACAGGGCAAATAAAGGAAGAGTAAGTTTAAGGGGAGAAGACTCAAGAGTTTAGTTTTAGAAAAGTTAATTTTGAGATGCCCCTTCCATTTTTAAGAATTTGTGTCAAAAACAGAATTGAATAGGAATAGAGGGATATATTTCAAGGAGAGATTTGAGTGGGTTTATGAACCTGAGGGTTATTAGCAGAAAGGTGATATTCAAAACCATGGACAAGATGAGGCCGCCAAGACTTCGTTGGTATGTAGACTAAAATAAATGATACCACGACTGAGTCCCTTGTTCAGAGTTTGGAAAACTAAGTTGGAGACAGGAGAGAAAGCTGAGATTAAATGAGCAATAAGGTAGGAAGAGAACCCAGAGTCAGGTGAAGGATGTAGTTCAAGAAGAATGCAGGGACGAGCTACGCCAAATGCTTCTGATACTAACTATTTGTTGGCTGGATATGTGGTAATATGTAAATTATCTAGAATTTTTCCTTTCATTGTTTGCTTACCATTATAGCCTATTACTATATAAGCAGTACCCCCATCCTGGATAACGAGACCATATGGTCAAAAGTAGCAGTTATCCAAGGTTCAAAGGTCACAGGAGGTGAAATCTTATGTACGTGGTGAGTCATACCCCCACACCCAAAGCAATGTGTCTGGTGATATTGCCTCTTTGTTTCACCAAACTCCTATCCCCCACAAAATATGTCAGAATCATTAGAGATGGAAAAAGCAACATTATGTAATATTAAAGTACCTAAAAATGTGACAGAAGTCTCTCGTGGGAAGACATTGCTGCTTTATCATTAGTCCAAGGCCCTAGAAGAACTAGCCTCTAGAGAAAATTCAAACAATTTGGGGGCAGTTTTTAAAAAAAATTCCTGAATAAAAATGATGTCTTTTAAAGATATAGACCGTCCTTATCTAAGCTTTATGTCTCTTCTTTTTTCTCCACTCACGTAAACAATTAAGGAACTATTGTGTCTTTGAGTAAACGTAATCCATGTTTGACCAACTCTACCAATTATTTTAACTTTTTGGGTCCATATTGAGATAAATGCCACTTTTTTAAAGTAACATCAGGCTGAGATACTTCAGCAGAATGTATTTAAGCATTACGCTATGCTCGTAAAAACATGGCCTTTCATCTGTCTTAACACAACATAGGCAAGTCTTCAGAACATCGGTATAAAGCTTACAAAATTAAACGCAAACTTTTGATGACAGACTATATCTGATATTAAACTAAAACCAAATATTTGAGAATCTTTATTTTATAAAATTGAAATCAAATTTACAAGTGAAAAACCAAGAAAGAGAGCTCATCTGAAAGCTCACTAGATAAACCAGAAAACCAGAAAAGCTGTTTCCACCGAGTCTTCTTTTCTTGAGAAGGTGTCCAGACGGTAACTAGGATATGGGTTGGACTCAGGACTCTTGACAGCATGCATGAGACAGCCAGGGACGGCCTTTTTAAAACCTCAGGCAAAGAAAAATTACAGGCTACTGTTTTCCTAAGGCAAAGAAAAATTATAGGCTAGTGTGACTCTGGGTCCCACTAATGGATTCTCTACGGGGTCTTAGCAATGTGTGTATGGGAAGGCGGAGCATGGACTGGTTTCCCACAGTAATTTGATGCCACAAGCAATTCTCTTCTAATGGAGTTATAATAGACTCTTTACTTCAAACAAACATTGATGTTAGTGGACGTTAATTTTCATGGTGTTTTCCTCTGAGAAAGGAGGGATTTTGTTCAGGACAATAAGACACTGTTTCAATTTACGAGATGAAAGTTTTCTGAGAGAGAGAGGGAGTTAAAAAAAAGGGAGTCTCTGCTTTTATGCTTTATCTGGGATTTGTCTCAACTCTTTTCTGCTCTGTCCTCTGGCCATATCCATACTCACAATTTACTGCAGAGCAATTGATGGCATTGCCAAATGGTTGTGCACTGCGGTCTTTGCAACGCATTGTGGTCTTTACAGTGTTTGCAATAACCACATTGGTGGTCAATCTGATACAGTCACTAAAAACTGTCTAGAAACAAAGCAAAACAAAGAGTATCGTGTTTATTGGATTTTGTGGTCGTCTGATTGATTGTTCTGTTTTACTTTTTTATTTAACTTTTCAAGTTTACTGGAAAATGTCCAGTTAAATGTTACTTATTTGATTGGGCATTGTTATGGGGTTGAGCTCTCTCTAGATACCATTAAGCCAAGTATCAGGGATCTAAGATGTGAGGTTTAGGGATCCTTGCTTCTCTGTTTTTTGAAAGATTGCGATTCTCAGCGAAAATGAAACTGGTCGAACTCAAACCCTGATCGTACGTAGGCTTAAACTCTAACTACTAGCTTGACATCTGCTCTTGACTCAGGAAAGTTCCTTTTGCGGAAATATTACTCAGATTTAGAGGTGGCATCCTTCCTCAGTTTCTAAACCCATACCCATATGTGCCACAAAGTCCTCTTTAATTTGCAGTGAAGGTATATCATGAATTAGTAAGCTTTTTATTACGATGCATAGACTATGTGTCATACGATGATTCACTCTAACATTTTCTAGTACGTCCCCTGAAATTCCACATTTCTTCAGAAGTGTACTGTGTAAAATACAAATCAGTGTGTACTGTGCTGTTGTTTAAAACTCCTTAGTGGCTTTGGCTACCAACACGGCCAGACTTAAGCTCCCTCACATGCCATCCAAAGCCTTTCTTGATCTGGTCCTTTCTAGGCAAAATATCTTGCAGTTTACTAGCACTCCACATTGTTTCTTACCTGTGTGTCTTCATGAATTACCATCCTAGAATTCCTTTCTCTTTTTCCTCTTCCTCCAGTCATCTGTGTCACGCACAGAAACAGACTTTAGTCCCCCAGGACGCCTTCCCTCACCGCCCAGGTTATGCTATGTGGTCTTCCTCTGGGTTCTCTCTCTGGACGTTCCTGTCATCATCTTGCCACATGGAATTATCATTATTTCTATTTTTGTCTCTTGATCCCCCAAGATACTATGGATGCTAAGCTGTAATTCCTTGTCAAGAGCAGTGCCTGGCTAGGGGATGAATGATCGCTGAGTAAGTGTTCATCAAGTGAATGAATGAAAACCCAAGACTATCAGACACGATCAGTTCTAGTGTTTTCTTTCGTCAATGTGATTTTCTCCATCCAGCTTCTCCTAAATACCTTGAAACAAATACATCTTGAAGGATGCACCATGCATTCCACTACGATTTGGTTCAGAAGGCACTTGATTTGCTGCAACAACTGAAGGCATTAACTGTACGCCCCTGAGAGGAGGCGTACTGGCGCTGAAGCAGCGCTGTAATCATACTGGAGGAAGAGAGCCCTGGCTCGTGATTTATTGCCTGAAAGTTTCAGTGTGAGCACAATTAGTGCACTCTTCGAATGGCTCCAAATGATGAAGGATTTAATTACATCAAGGAGCTCTACCTCCAGTGCTAGCGACATAGACATAAATTTGTGTGTCTATTTAATTTACTTGAAAGAGTTTTGATTTTAGTCCCAAATTTGAATTTAAATGAATATAACTGGAAGCTATAGTTAAAGTCCATTATTCCTGGGAATCCAATGATTTGAGATAAAAATGTTTACATTTGTTTAATTCAAAGAAATAGCCCCATTCTCATACTAAACAGAAAAGCCTACTTTTTCTTTCTCTTCAGGCAGCTGCCTAAGAGGGATTTTCAAATAACCTCACAGTCCGTTTCTTTATGTTTTTTTTTTTGTTTGTTTCTTTATGTTTAATGAGAAAAATAGCCTAGGTATTGCACAATTAAGAACTATGCCATTTATTTTACTCATGAGAATTTAAATGTTTATTACATGTATGATAGCTTAATATGGCATTTTAATTCTGATAATTAAGAGGCAAAAATAAATACTTGACACATTTTCTTTAATATATTTAAATTTTGGGGGGATGAGATTTACATAATTAACATTCACCATTTTAACCATTTTAAAGTATACAATTCAGTGATTTTTTTTTTTATGTTTACAATTTTGTGCAAGCACCACCACTATCTAATTCTAGGACATCTCATACCCTAAAGAGACCCTGTATCTAGTAACTACTGTACATTCCCCTCTCTTCCCAGACTCGGGCAATCAGTAATCTACTTTCTATCCCTTTAGAGACATTATCTATTTGATGACACATTGTTCTCACAGTTTCCTTAGTTCTTTGGTCATGGTTTCCTTCAGCCCTTGGAATATATTTAAAGTGATTTAAAGTCATTGTCTAGTAAATCCAATGTCTGAGGTTCTTCAGAGAAAATTTCTATTACTTGCTTTTTATGCCCCCATTATGGGTCATGTTCTCTTTTTTGCTTGCATGTTTCAGTTTTTTTTGTTACTGAAAGCTGGAAATTTTGAATATTATAACATGCCAACTCTGGGGGACAGATTTGACCTCCTACCCAGGGTTTACTTTTTAAAATTTTTATTTCTTTTTTTTTTTAAATTTTATTTCCATAGGGCTTACTTTTGACCCTGCCTTTGTAGTTGTTTTGTATTTGTTTATTGACTTTTCTGAACTGGATTTTTAATGTCTATATTCTTTGTTGTGTGTGGTGACTGAAGTCTTTTTTGTTAGCTTAGCAGTTAGCTGATGATTGGGCAGGAACCACCTTGGGCACCTGGAAACAAAAGATATCTTCCCATCTTGGCCAATGCGCTTGATGTGTGTGTGCAAACACAGCTAAGCCATTTGCAACTCTGCTTTAGACTTCATTTTCTATTTGCACAAAACTTGAAGATTCAACCAAGAGGTGACAATGTAGGGTTTTCTTGTTTATTTATTTTAAATAACCTTTATTTTTGTTTTTTTGTTTTTCTGAGCATATGCTCAGCTCTGGGCATGTGCAGGAACTTCTAAGTTTTGAGGAATATGTCAGAGCTTCTCCTATCCTTGTCTTTCAAAGCATCTAATTCCCCAGCCTTTCCTCCCTAGGTTTAGTCTATTGTTTGCTCCAAGTGCTATCCATTACCATTTACAACAACAACAAGTACATTTGTCTATAAATGTTTTGACAAATGCCCTCTCATCATTATAGCGTCCTGACTTAGGTGAGATTAAGGAAACCCCTGTGAGCTGGTCCTCCACGGAGCCACAAGACAGGTCAAAGCAAACAACTATAGTTCCTTATAAATGTGGTCCATTCTGCTCCTTTCATGTAGCAGAAATGCAGGCTGTTCTTTCCAAGACCATCCCTGCCCTAGAGAATGGGAGATGGCGCATGATAAATTAAAATGCCACAAGTCTCACTTTCTTAGCAAGATTTACCTCATTTTTCTTGATATAGTTTTACCCTTTCTGAAAGGCATTTGATTAGTTTCTAGAGTTCCAAAAAAAGTTGATTCTGACCATTTGCCAGATTTTTCATTGCTTTTACGATGGGGCAGACTTTTGGAATCCCTTCCTCCATGATTTGCACTGAAATCACTCTTTAATAAATTTTTATAGCTGTTATTGCTTATTCATAATCTAATGACTAAGCATTAGTAAAATATCAAAGTGATATTCTCTCCTCCTGGGATAAATTCCTAAGGAAAGCACCTCTACTTGAAAGAATTTTTAGAGAAGGATTTCAAAATAATAAACCAGGTTTTTCAGTCTTTTTTCCATTCTACAAATAAAAACAAAAAAGAGTAAGATTTGACTTAAAAAAGAGACATTCCCAATTTTTAAAAGCTTGACTTACAAATATAATAAAAATACAGAATGGCTTGATACTGTCTACCATTGTTTTCTTCTCTATCCATTCAAATAATGACTTAATGAATGAAAAAGAAAGGACTCGAGATGCCTGGGTAGCTTAGTCGGTTAAGCATCTGCCTTCGGGCTCAGGTCATGTAATTGAGCCCCGCCCTCCCCCCATCGGACTCCCTGCTCAGTAGGGAGTCAGCTTCTCTCTCTGCCCCTCCCCCGCTCATGCTCTCTCACAAATAAATAAAACCTTAAAAAAGAACAATAAAAGTCCCATTGTTGATTCATGATGCTATGCATGCTTTTTTGAGTTGTTTGCAGACCCAGACTCAAAGACTGTGGTCAGAGTGGAAACGATAGACCATGTATGTGACACAATGGTGGGAGAGGCAGGGAGTCTGGAAAACAGTTAGATGGTTAAGTGCGATGTAGGAAATTTTCACCTTTGCCAAGTTTCTCCTCAGTGCTTTCCTCTCACGTGTTTTCTCCTTTCCCACCAGTCATAGTGATCTGATATCATTCACTATTATTCTGATGAGAATGAGTTTCAGAAGTCAGCCTGGTTTGGCTCAGACTGTTAGCCACTTCCCAAGAGTTACTGGGTGTCTCATTTAGCTAAGACAGTGTGCTAGAGAGTTATAGTAATATTTTTCAGCAATAAAAAAGTGAATATTTGTATTTGTATGGGTCAAATGGGCCTCTCGGGATTACTTTGAGAATTTCTTTATATATGTCCATAGGAAGAGAAGCATATAGAGATTTAAGTAGTTAGTATGAGGAAGAAAACATTCATGTAACAGATTTAAAATTAAATTTTTGGAATCCGGCTTGTTCATAAATCATGGAGCTCTCATGTATCAAACATCTCTTAGGTGCCACCACAGCTTCTTTCTTCTTGTAGCCATAGGAACAACCAGTACTGCTTTGGCTCAAGCTAGTTGCATCCGGGTCTATCAGCACTACATTGCAAGCCTTCCATGAAGTACAGCCAGGCGACCCTCTACACTTACATGTAATCTGGAAGTGCTTTGAAGGACAGACCTTTGAGTGCTGAGAGTCAGGAGCCCACGAATAGGAGCTTCCTCCTT
The DNA here is from genome assembly GCF_053574225.1 of Canis aureus. Taxonomy (NCBI): domain Eukaryota; kingdom Metazoa; phylum Chordata; class Mammalia; order Carnivora; family Canidae; genus Canis; species Canis aureus. Next base: position 5,051,743 of record NC_135638.1, on the reverse strand, counting down.
TCTTACTCTATGGAAAGTCCTAAATGTGCTTTATGAAGTTCACCGAGAGGTCTTATGGGACTGAGAAACCGGTCACACCACAGCAACAACCAATTCAGCAAGGCGTCTTTACATTGGTTCTTCCTTCTTCCCTTCCTCACACCCCCATCTCTCATCATTTCTTCCTGGATCCCATCTCCCAATAAAGCACTTCCACTTAGTTTTAGGTCCTGATATCTGGGGAACCCAGTCTAAGAACCCTGACCTTAAAATGACCCATGAATAATCTAGTGAAGAATTGTATTAACATAAATGAGAGGTTTCAAAGTAAGATGGAAAGAAATAAACAAAAGCATAGGTACACCCTCATTTGCTTAGTTCAGTATATATGAACCAGTATGTTGGAGGACACACACACATACACACATACACAATCACACATGCACACAATTATCCCCCTTAGTTCATCTGACCAAAGAATTGCAATGGAAGAATGTGTTGTTGCAACTCAAATATGTAATTCTTGGTCCGGTGCTTTGAATGGGCAGTTGAAAGAATAGGTTCTCTATGTAAAGTATAACATTGGCTGGAGTATTCAACAGGCTGAGCTCTTTAGGTTGAAGATGAGAACAAATGAGTGCTCGACCTCGGAGGTAGAGAGTACACTATTAAGTGTATGGTGCTCCCTTTAAGCCTTTCCTGATGGGAAGATAAAGAGTCTTTGGTTTTAAAAATCCCTGAACAAGCTATCATGAAACCATTGTGAACAAAATTCCACCATCAGTACACCCAGAACTAAACGCTTTTCTTAATGTGTCAAGTAAGAATATGATACAGGCTCCTTCTGATAGGCACTATCACATTTTATTCACACAGTGCCACATGTTCACACTGACTTATCTAAAATCCATGCACTTTAGCACTTTGGCCGGCTCTCTCTGAAGATCACACATGCTTCATTCATAGACCGCGTGTTCCATATGCATCTTTTAGGAGTCCAATGCAAGAACTAGCTAAACTGTCTCCCGTGCAGTGAAAGCTCTGTCACTTCATATCATCATTGGTCCTGCTTTGGCTGAGCTTAGACACTTTGTTTTTTGCTGCTGGAGGAGAATCCTGAGAAAGCTATTGAGTGACAGCTATGGTATCAGCAGATACCACGTGGCATCCTTAGTTTGTCCAAATCAGGCTCCAGTCTTGAATTTTAAATGTTGATTTCCTGTAGGTTTTTTTTTCCCCCCTGGTTTAGTGCAATCTGAATGACAAATAGTAGACTTAAGTTAATGGAAAAAAAAAAATGAAGATTACCAGAAAGCTTGCTGTCCCTGGTAATATAACCAGGGCTGGTCAAAGACAAAGGCAAAAAAAATGCCTGTCTTTATGGCCTCTTGTCCCAGGAACTGATTAAAGAAATATTTCCCTCAGAGTAAAATGGGTGCCTGAACTTTTACTATTACGTGTGTGTATAGCAATGAATTAGGGTCAGAGCACTGGTGTTTGAGTAACGGCAATGGCACTCGATCATTGTGTGGCTCTGAAAAATCAAATGATCTCTTTTGCCTTTTTTTTCACTACCTGTAAAATGTAGACAATAATACCCGCATGACTACTTCGCAGAGCTCTTGAGAGGAGCAAATGAAAAAAACAAAGGCAAAAGGGTATTGCAAACTATAATACACATGCAAAACTAATGAGATATTCTTATCACTGTTGGTAATTTCTTTTAATTACTAATAGCATACATTTGCATATTATCAGTCATTCATATCTTTATGTGAAATGGAACGATCTAAAGGTATATTTTAATAGGTCCTATCCCAGGGGTTCTGATGCAAGTTGGTGGAAATGATGGCATGTGTGCCAGCAGGACAGGCTGCCCTCAGCCATCCATGCCCTCCCTTCAGGGACCCGAGGAGAGAACACAGAAGCCATATTTAAGTGCACTTGGTTCTTCTATGGAAAATGGTAACTGTCCTTTCTTGTAAAACAAGCATGGGTTACACCTGAAGCATACTTCTGGATCTTAAAGATATTTTGTTCACTCTACCCATGAAGGATGGTGGAGTTGCCCATCTTCAGTGAATGACAAACAGACTTCCCCAATCTATGCACCCCAGAGAAATGCGTTTATTCTCTTCTGTGAACCTGCCTAGCACTTTGTATATCTCTTGTGACATCCATCAAATCCCAATAGCGTTACTCTATTCAGTTATTCCATCCCTCTCACACCACTTAAATTTTCAAGATTTCTGAGGACAGAAACAATGTGCTACTCATGTCTGTATTGTCTGTACCCATTTGCAGCAAAATACCTCATAACAGTAGGTAATTAATGAAAAAAGAAAAGGAGGAAGGAAAAGCACAAGAGCACTAGTAGACATTGTGATATGGCCACACCTTTCCTGCTAATAAATTGAGGCCATGTGCATTGGTGATTTGAGTGAAAATTTGAAAATGAGTTTTTAGACAAGCCAGCCTGTTCATTGCTTTTTTAAAAAAGTGTTTCCCTTCTATAATTTCAGGATAAAAATACTGACTCAGACTTGATTCCAAACATGAATACGTCTAAATTTAAAGCCATGTGCAAATTAGGAAAATCCTAGAAGACTTCCTAGTTTTTAAATTAAAAAAAAAAAAGTTTTAAAGGAACAAAATACGAAATTTTTATGTCAAGATAAGAAAAATGATCTAGAATTTCTGATACATACAGGATTAACATATCTTAAGGCTTTTCTTTACAAAAAAGAGGGTATTGGTCCACTAATGCACTTGTTTTTTTCATGGACTTCCCTGCAGAGGAAGGGGATTTGTGACTTAGGTAAAGGGAAGAAGAAAAAGTCTTACAACAAAAATGTGGCATTTCCACTCGGGGAAAGACAATCTGTAGTGAAACCATTAGTCTACGGATGAAATTTCTATGAGAAAGCTATTTTGCAGAAATGGAGAGGCCCCATACTGTGTTCAGCACAATGGTACCACTAGTTGGGGAGCCCGCGTATGAGAGTGAAGTACACAATAGCCTGCTGTGTAATTAAAGAGAGATGTTAGAAAGATTGAGAAGCCCCATACTGTGTCCACAGAGAACACAAATACTTTTAGGGAGATGTGATGGAGTTATACAACCAGTCACCAGGTTTTCAAAATAAATTAAAGGGTACCTGTTAATCTGTAGAAGTAGATGACACTTATTTTTCTTTTCACACTAAAAGTGCTGATCCATTATTGACTGTCGCCTGATCTGTTTTTGATATTACCTTGTTTTCTTTTTCTTTTTTGAAAACCGTGTAAGTTTGAGGAGAATAACAGTTTTTGAAGGGAGAGCTATGGTAATGGTCTTGGAGAATAAAGTATCTTTAAAATAAGTCAAAGGTATGTCATTAAAAGAGAAAAACCCTTGGGCAAAGTACATGCCAAACAGAAACTTTGGGGGACGAACCTAAGCCATGCCCCCCCCCCTCACAAAATCGGTGTACTTTAGCTGAATTTCCTTTTCTTCCTCTTCTCTATGAAAGGTCAATGGAATTCATTTTATTAGCTTCCTGTAGGCCTCAAAGAGAAAAAAGGCATATACTTTATAGGGGTTCCTGGTGAGTTAACAAAAGCTACTGGAGATGGGATTTCTTTCCACCTTCGTATGTTCTTCTAGAGCTGTGGTTCTTAACCCTCATCATGCCTCAAAGTTATCTTGCAAACTTTCAAAAAAGCAAGGTGTCCATCCTCCATCGCCTTCCCTGCAAGTTTCTGATTCAGTTGCTTTGGGCAGTCCCTAGGAATGCTATTTTCAACCACCCCCCTACACACTCGATACTAGTTGATCCTGACAAAGAGCCAAATTTGGGAATCACTTATGAGACTGAAACCTATTTTTTTTGAGACTGAGACTTTGTGCCATTTAACATACACTTAATTGATCAGTTAGGGCTTGGTTATGCTTGCCATTGAGTTCTCTCTTACATTGGTAATATAGAAAATGCTGTGTGTTTTTTCAAATTAATTTCAACTTAACTTCAGAATTCCTGGGACATGGGAGTAAATATGTGTGAATTGGAATTCTCCCCTTTTATTAGTGAACTAGAAATATATATTTATATATATACATATATATATATAAAATTATTCTTCAAAATGTAAAAACCAATCCCCAATCCGAGGCTGCTTGGAGTTGGAAGAGCCAGAGAGCAATGTGAAGACCAAAGGTACTGGGGGAATCCAAAAGTGAAGTGGAGAGATCATATCTAAATACCGGGGTCACAGTTCCACAGGGCAAATTGGGGTCACGGAGGTGAAGATCTCCAGCCACGTAGACAAAATCTGTGAAAGACCAGGATGCAAGCAAATGAAGAAGTGCAGGGAAATTCCCGAAATGACCTTGAACTGTCCCTGATTCCTTTTATTGGTCCCTGGGGAGAGAGGTATCATGTGTTTGGGTTTCCTTAAAAGACTGAGGACTTATCTCTGCTTGGGATTTGGCCATTTGCTCATATGCTTAGTACCTGTGCTCAGCACAGGAGAGCCGCTCAGTAAATGCTTATTGTATGAATCAATTCACATAATGAAAGAGATGTATAGTAACTATAAATAGTAATTATTCTTTCCTCATTTCATATTTTACACTTGAGCATTCAGGCAATGACTTGTCTCAATTTTCCCCACAAGGGTGAACTTGACTTTCAGGATGGATAGAATTAGGTTAGCGGCTCTCAATTTTGCCTGTGAATTTGAATCACCAGGAAAGCTTTTAAATGGCTATTGATGCCTGAGACCACTCTCCAAATATTCTATTAAATTGGTTTGCATGGAGTCCAAGACTTAGGGACTTTAAAAGCCAAATAAAACAAACAAACAAAAGACAATGACGACAACAAAAACTGAGCTCTCCAGGTGAATCTAAAGGATTAGACCTTCATAGAATGTTCTTGAAACTCACCAACTCTTTTTGTTGCTTGGCTTTATCCCAATCTAATCTAAACTAGATCATTCCAAGATGTTTTCTAATTCTGACTTCTAACTAAGTTAACAGTTTGAAGGGAATAATAGCTACATTTTAAGCTGCTAAGAGATGCCAGTAGTATCAGTATATGCTTAATAGGCATATTGGCTCTGTCTGAATAACTTTTTACCTCTCTGGATCTCACCTTCTGAGACCTAACGATAAATTATGAACACTCACGTGGGTTAGGGTCATTTGCTTAGGGACCTTCTGTGTTTATTCCTGTCCTAATCGTGATATGAGCCTTCCTTACCCAGTATGAACCCTTGGTTCAGTAATAATAAACTAGATTTTTTCCCTCTAATCCAGTGCCTACTAGCATTTCAACACTGTCATGTTGATATTTAGATATCGGTACTTCTCAGTGGATCTTGTCTATGGCTGACTGCTGGCAAGTGATGTTGTCTATAGCAGGAGCACTCCGTTCCAACTTCAGCCCCACTTCCCGCCAGGTATGACTGCACACCCATGACTGGCAAAGCTCCTGCCCTCCCTATCCTCACCCACCGGGAGAAAATGAGAATACATGGGAGATGCATAGGGCCAGTGGAGAGAAGGAAACAGCATAGAATGATGGACAATTATTACCTACTGAGCTCAATGTAAAGTCTTAAAATTCAAATAAGTGGAGTCTATTGATGCCGATAAATAAAATAAAACCAAACAGAAATTCACATTCAGCTTTTAGACACATTTGCTGTGTAGATGCCTTTCCTAAACCCCCAAAGCCAGCAGGAAATCAGTGTCCACTGTAAATATTTACTTCCACTGAGTTAGGACACCAAGGGGGCCTTCCTCTCCATTTCTCTCTTTCTTCTCCTCTCATAGTTGACTTGTGGTGAGCTGTTCCTGGGTGGATGGATTTTTTTTAAACCAAAACAAAATATGCAGTGCTCTACCCATTTAATGATCATACGTCAGGTTGATTTGTGGAAATGCATCCGTGGTGCATTTAGTGTATTTAAAAGATTGTTAGTGAGTCTCATCAGATATGTTACTTTCCTCACCACGCATGGTATGCAGCTCTCTTTGTCTACAGAAAACAGGCTTTGGATGAGCTTCTGTGGGAGCCTGTAATTTCTATACGATGCCTATTACCTATTTCTTCTAAAAAGCGACGTGTAATAATTCCTGCCCAGGTATTCAGAGAATCACAGAGAAAATAGGATGAATGGAAACCTGCCTCTCAGGCTTGGGCTCTAACGTGGGCATATTTAAGTAAGCCCCAGTGGGCATCGCCGGTAAAGAGAAGAAGGGTTGGATGTGTGTAGACATCAAAAGAAATGGTCAGCGGGTTGGGAATCAAGAGACACTGGACCAGTAAGTAGCTATATTTGTCAAGATTCATGTGTGAGATGAAACACGTTCAGCCTAACAGCAGTGCTGCTATTCTGGGCGTGAGCGCGTCACCATCTCCCTGTGACCCTGCCTCAGGCAGGGGCAGAAAGATGGCTCATCAAAGGACAATGCATGGAGGCTGGAGGGGTTGAAAGGAATTAATTCTCCGAAAAGTTGATTTTCATGCCTTCACCACTCCTGTAGAGATACACACATGAGATTTTATTAAAGGAACCCAGATTCTATATCTGTTATTTATTAATATCGCAGGGGAAGAAATGAATTCCATGAAACGAGTATATGTCCAAGATGTGTTTTTAACACAGTAATGCTCAGATGAATTGTGAGCAATCTCTTTCAACTAATTCCTGCTTTTTTCTTTAAGTAAGAATTGGCAACTCATTGCCACCGGCTTGGAAAAGATTTAAGTTAAGTGGTGCTTCAACCCATATTTCTAGCTTATGGGATGCCAACCAGGTTGGTCATAATCGCAATGAATTGCAGCAGCGTCGCATGCATTGAACCAAGCATATGTGAAAATAATTCTCTGTAGTGTCCAAGTTCAAATGCCTACGTAATCCTTTGTAATTATAGTTCTGAGTACCAAAATTTTTATTTAATTCTCCCTTTATGAAAGGTTTGTTTTGCCCTATTTTCACTGCAGAGCGTGATCACTGTATACCAAAACATTATAAAGACATAAAAAGACTCTCACAACTTCAAATCTCTAGCCAATCCTTATTTTAATGCAGCAATTCACTGTGTATTCTATAATGTGAAACATTAAACTTGGCATTTCCTTGGAGCTATAAAAATTTAAAACTCACCTATAAACAGTTATTTATGGAAAGCCGGTGACATCTGAAATTCTCTTTCAGTGAGAGTTTTGGGAGGCCTCAAACCTCTGCTGTTTCTTCTCTCTGTCACTCTTCCTATGACATGCCTTCCTGAATCTGCTCTCAAATCTTCACGCTTCCACTTTCTGCTTCCCCTTCACCGCCACGTGTCGAGGTTCTGACAGTGTCCCCCCACCCCAGTGGCAGGCTCACTGGGCCAGCTGTGTGCAAATACAGCATCGTGCCCGACTCATGTCACGTCTGTGCCCCAGGGCCTAGCACAGTGCCTAGAACACAGAAGGAATTCACCGAACACATGGGAATAAATAAATAAACCACTCAAATCAGAGAAAGTACTTGAGGATTGCTCTAAACCAGCCCCAAATCAAGAACTTTTTTTTTTTTTTTTTTGGTAAGAACTTTTTGTTGTACTCCAGAATAATGGTTTCCAATGCTAATTTTAAAATGAAATTGGACTATGCTTCATGAGACGTTACTGTGATTCACGTGTTTGCAGACAAATTCAAAGACAGGATAAGATGGAGAAGGATTGAGCAAGTAGAAAAAAATGATAATCATCTTTTAGTTTTATGCCAGCTATGTTGATGAGTCTATTTTGTTTCATGATATTACACAGCAGAGATGCTTTTCACAAATAAAGAGAAATAGAATGATTCTAGGCAGTAAATGAAAATGGGTATTATTTCCTTTAGGCACTCATGGGCTGTCGATTTTTTCTTTTTTTCCTGAAGGGATTCTGATGGTCTAGGGAAGTCAAACTCAAAAGTCTTATCCATGTAGAATTTAAAACACTCCTGAAACTCCACTCATCCATTGTGAAACCTCCCTTTAACTCAAGTCCTACCATCCGCTTTTCTCTATTGCAGCACCCCACGGGCCACAGAGGTGTTCTGGGTAAATGCTCTAACTGAAGAGATCCACAGATCCACAGAGTGTGGTCTGCTCTGGAGGAGCTTGGTCTCGGGATGTTGACATTGACATCTCAGTGCAGGTGTTTCGGAAAGAAAAAACGAGCTGAGTACTCCTTAGATTTACACGCACTAATTAAGTAAAACCAGAAATACATTTAAATGGAAGTTTTCATTAAACAGTATCTTATTTTTTCCATCTCCACGAGTGAATACAGTACCCAGGATGCAGAAGGTATCTTAGGACTTGCTAAGCGGCCTCCAATAGACCTCACTTCTTTGGCGTCAGTAGGACAGAACTCTTTTTCATAGACTGGTGAGTGATAGAACCAGCATCTGATCCAGGTCTTCAGACTCCACGTGTAGACGCAGAAAAGGTATCTGTTGAATGAATGAAGAGTTGACCAGCTGCAAGTTTCCCAGCTTAATTCTAGGCCTTTCTTACTTCTTCCTTTGGATAAGGATCTCTGCTAGGATCATATGGCTTCCATTGGGGTTTAGGGGCCTGTTGGCAAAGGCACCAACTGTCTTGCTTATTTGAGGTCTGCCTCTCATAATGTAATAGAATGGACCCTCTCCCTCCTGGTAGGGGAGTAATTGGGAAACTCTTTAATGTCCCTTAGACATGATAAATTTCGGGTATCGCTGGAGAGTAGCCTATGCTTCCAAAGTTCAGGGCTTAAACACTGAGAGAAAGAAAAGCTGCTCTTCCTTGGTCTTTCTGGGAACACTCAGCTCTAGCACCACTTCCATTTTTTCCACAGAGGGCTATCAATTACTCATGTACCTGCCTCACTCTGGGGTGTTTTAGTAATAAGAAGAAAAGAAAGAAAAATATTTTGAGTGTCTAATAAGCATCAGGCCTCTGCACGCTGGAATTTTACATACATTATCTCATTAATCCTTAGATCTCAATGAGGGCGATATTTGTAAGTCCCTGCTTACTGATAAAGAACCTGAATGTTCCATTAAGTAACTAGTACAAGCTGCTAAGCAGCACAGCTGGGATTCAAATCCAGCACTGCCTGGCCACAAAGCCTCTATTCTTTTCATTCTGCCTTTGCATTTGACCTGTCCTGAAGTTAATTTTGTCATTATTCTAATTGCTCCCAAACTCTCCCCATTCAGAGACCTCAGGTTGCTGCCATCGGTCATGCTTTGTTTGGAGTGAGTCCGGAGTATTTCACTTTATTTTACAAGATAGACCAAATAACATTTGTTCAACTAAATGAACTTTGAAAGACACATTGAAACAGGAAGAATGAGGATGAATTAGGATGAATTAGAAAACATTTAATATTGTTGGCATTTCACAGCCATTGCACAGCAAAGAGAAGAAGGAGAAAAATGCCAGAAAAAAAAATGTTATGATTAAATTTCTCTGATTGGCGAACACTCCATTTTTAATGTTTATGCTGAAACATAAACAAAATGGGGTAGCATTATTACCTGTATAGCAACCATAGTGAGTGGAAGACGGGTGCTCCATTTTACTGCAATCCTGAGGCCACACACCCAGAACATGTGACAAACTGTGCCGTGCAAGTAGCTGGTTGTCTGCAAGAGCTGCTCGCTGAAAAATCGCATCAATCAAAACAAGCTCCCAGAGCTCAAAGTGCTGGAGATATCACAATCATTAAACAGTAATGCAAATAAAAAAGCAATATCTCACCTCATTAGTACTAAATATGTTGTTTATTCTTTCCCCAAGTAAAATGTTTAGAAGCCTGCATAATGAGGGTCTCGTTGACAGAGGTGTGGAATTATGAAGCTGCTAAATCCAGCACGAAGACAGAGTGATAAAATAGATTGGATTTTGCAATAGCAGTGCTCAGAGCAAACTTGGGTGGCTGGATTCCACATTAGCACATTGTTTTGACATTCATGCACTCAGAGATTCTATTTCACTGTGATGGGGGGATGTGACATGTGGGTGGAGAACAGAGTTTGTGGGCTGAAGTCTAAAGCTATAAGCTACAGGCAGAGAAGGAAACTGGATCGATTCTTGAAGTGATGCCTCATTTTCTAATAAGGGTCTTTGCATGAGGAGCACCATGCAAATGGCCTAGAGACATGGTTAAAGCTGATGGTCAGTGAAGGGGCCAAGTTAAACTTGGGAGTGTTTACTTTCTGGAAGAGTCTCTGTGCAAATGTGTCATAATGATCAAAGTCTATCCTTTGAACTTTATCCTCCAGCACACACCAGCATCTAGAAGGCGGTTTAATGTTTGTTCTGAACTGAGCAATTGGCTGTTAGTGTGTGATTCCTGAGATGCCAATGTACCCGAGCTAGGGGATTTATTTTGCATGGGTTCGTGGTCCTCTGTGCCTTACTTAGACTGTCCACTTGGCCATTTCTTTCACAGAGTTAGCTACCCTCGTTCATAACACTCATCGCACCTTGGAGATGCCAATTCAACCACTGGAGTGTGAATAAGAAGATGAGCATAAAAGACTACTGGACTGTTAACTCCTTGAGTGCAACAGCCTTGTCTGATTCTTTCTTGTGCTCCTTGACTGGACAGGGGGCACGGTGCCCTCCAGTACACGATAACTAAGGGCTACATGTCTCAGTGAAAGGGGCACGTATCCCTCCATGTCTCCTTCCAGCTTCACTTGCCTTTTAGTGAAAAACCGATTGAGACCGAGGAGCATTGTCTGAGAAGATTTCTAAAGAGGAGTGTGTGAAAGCAAGGCTGGGAAGCCTTTGTTCTGCTCACACAAGGGTTCCACCTGTGAGCCCGACCTCAAATTCTAGTACCATTCACAGAGCTGTGCACATCACACTAATGAAACAAAGAAGGGGTAGCAGCAAAAGCATCACCAGTGGTCTGTATTTCAAAAGACAATTTTCAATTTTTTTGAAAAAAAATTATGTTTTATTAATGGCCACACCTTTTCAGTCTATGGCTCTTTGGAGATCAGTAAGGAGAAAGTTGAGGCAGGGTGTGTGTTTGTTTGTTTGTTTGTCTTTTTTTTATCCTTATGGACTGACTACTGGATCTTGAAAGTTTTTTTCCAATGGAAAATTCCCTCAGTCTAAGTATCGAACTTCTAGTCTACAAGAGGAACTCATTTCCTATGTATTTGAGTGCCTTTGGTGTGCACTAGAGGGCAGTGACTCCTTGAATGTGTACAGGGGTCCTAAGAAACATTGGGACAAGTGCATCAGTAAAGCTACCATTGGAGTAAGAGGTAGATTTAGACAAAAAGGGGGAAGGGAAGTTAGGAAAAAGCTAAACTTGCTTTCCTTTGAGCGGTTAAGAAGGCAATGCGTTATAGTGGGAGAGGGGAGTCTGGAGCGAGACAAAATTGTGTTTGAATTTTGCCCTGATGCTTAGTAGTTGTGTAGAAGGCCCCATCGATCCCGCTGAGCCTCTCAGTCTCTGCATCTTCAAAATGGGAAAGCTTACACCAGTCATCAGGTTGTTACAAGAATTCAATGAACGTCAAGATTAGCATATTAGCAGCTATTATAATTTAGTTCATCGTTACTACAACTTTTCCCTTGAATATTCAAACTGCTTTGGTGTGCATATTTGAGCACCTCATTTATTTACTTGTTTTCAATTTAGAAGGTGGTTCAGCTGCCAAGGCCTCTGAACATGTGTCCCTAACAAATAACACCATTCTAAAAATAGAGAAAAATTGTGTGCTGTTTCTTGCATTTTAATATGCTGGTATTCCATGCTTTTGCCTAATGAAGCAAGTGTGTGTGTGTATGTGTGTGTGTGTGTGTGTGTGTGTGTGTATCTTATTTGGTTTTGAAAAACACATCGCTGGTTATTGACAGCGTTCCCATGCTTCCTATCCTTTCCTAGCTACTATGCATTTCTTCACGGTTCTTTTTTTTTTTTTTAAATAATAAATTTATTTTTTATTGGTGTTCAATTTGCCAACATACAGAATAACAGCCAGTGCTCATCCCATCAAGTGCCCCCCTCAGTGCCCGTCACCCATTCACCCCCACCCCCCGCCCTCCTCCCCTCCACCCGTAGTTCATTTCCCAGAGTTAGGAGTCTTTATGTTCTGTCTCCCTTTCTGATATTTCCTACACATTTCTTCTCCCTTCCCTTCTATTCCCTTTCACTATTATTTGTATTCCCCAAATGAATTCTGTACAAAGAAGGGTAACATTAGGCAAGTGTATCACCTTTCTGAATCTCAGTTTCTTATCTGAGAAGTACAGGGAGAGCATGAGGTAATGCCTCCCAGTTCTAGAAGAGATACATCCATTTTCATAAGATCGATGATGGTTAAGTTCTGTTAATCATGAAGACATTTGAACAATTCCTAATACTGATATTAAGTTAATTGCTTTATCTCCAAAGTGAGTAGGAAGCCTGGTCAACATAATAAGGAGAAGAATCCAGTAGCATGGCCTTTTAGAGAATCTAGTAGAATCTTTTCCTTCTAAAGAAGAACTGGAAATAAAAATAACTCTCATTATCTAAAACTTCACAATCCGAACTCAAAAGTCAAGGACAAATATCTATCATGATGCAAATGCTGGATTCTCACTGTCCTAACAGAACCCTGGCACTGAGTGACAGCAATCATACTTTTATTAACCCCAGCTTTGAAACCGCCAAGGTTCTCAGCATGTGATCTCAGGGCATTCCATCTACCCACAACTCTTCAATCCATCCACATCTGGAGGACCTTCTTCTATAACTCCAGATATTGTGCCTAGTATTCAGGTTACAGGGGCAGACTTAGTTGACCTCCCAGAAAATGTGGTTTGGTTTCCAAATGACAATAGAAGAAATGCCTCCCCCAAACTCCCAGTGTGAATAGACAATTGCTGTTCCCCAAACCTTAGAACTAAGGAATATCTGACAATTCTCTGATACTTGCTTCATAAAATAAATATACAATGGGCAAGAACACAGAAAAAATGCGGCCACCTGAAGGATTCAAATGACTCCCAACCATCAGCACTGAAAATAATCTGATTGAAAGGATGAAATGTCTAAAGAAATCCCGTGTTAGTCAGAAGTGAGTGAGGATTGTCCAAGAAAGTGCAGATGAAGGAAGGCCTTCAGGTGTGTTGGCAAAGCTCATCTAAATGTTCCCTCGGGAAAAACGAGGATTAATTCTTAAACTTTATGTACTTTCTGTACAGTTCCATGGGAAGTCCCTCCTGATGCCATGCAGTGGTATAAATTACAGGAGGGAGGAAGAAATGACCTCAATTGAAGTTTGTCTCCACCACACGGACTACCCTAACAAGCAGCTATTGTCTCTAACTTGCATCCAGCCAGAAGCATCCAGGGCTTCACGACAAGCATTGCAGTAAAAGGCAAAAGACAAAAGTTCCAAATAACACTCAACTTTAAATTTCAAAGCTTACTCCTGAAGCACAAGGAAAAGACTTCGGTTTATCCAAGAATGGGGCTGTCCTGTGCTAAATATTATCCATAAAAGAATAAATATCAGCCAAGAACATTTTTTTCCTGTGAATTCAGATGAGATGGAGATCCCATGGGCCAGGATTAGCATATATGAGAGAGGAAACAAGGTAGGTGCCCCTGAGTGTGCTCTGAAAGTGTCTCCCCTCCATCTCTAGACCTCATTCTGGAGGACCACAGAACTCTCTATTTGTGAAAGTAATACTTGCTGCGGTAACCACATTTTGAAGGCTTACCATAGTAGATTATTTATTTATTTATTTATTTATTTATTTATTTATTTATTTATTTTTATGCAGTGGTCCAAGCAGTTTGGTCTGATTGGTAGGCAGCTGTTCTCCATGTGATGACTCAGGTACTCAGGCCCTAGAACCTTGGCATCTAGCAGACAAAAAAAAAAAAAAAAAAAGATAGAAGGTGAGAAAACCACACCTACTTTATGAGTAAACCCTGGTATAGATATGATGCACATTCTATCTACTCTTATTCAATTGGGAAGAACTATTTGAATTGCATACCCACAACCTGATGCAAGGAGAACTTGGACATACAGCCCCTGGCTACACAGACTAGACTCAGCAAGAACTCCACACTATGGAAGGAGGTCCATGGTGTTTAATGAGATGTTTCCAACATCTCCATTCATCTACTACTATGATGACAAATATGAAATTCGAGAGAAAGAACAGAGAATAAAACGAAAAGTGAAAGAAGTCCAGAAGAATGGAGATTTCCCAAGGCAATTCAAGAGACCTCACATGGAAGCAGCAGATAAGAGGCCCCACCAACACAGGAGGAAGAGCCATGCCTCACGTAGAAACAACAGGTGGCCTCAAGAAAAGAAAGAAACCCAAAAAGAAATGAGCAGGAGCAATAAAGAATGAGAGAAACACAGGAAGGCTGACAGGTGTCATGATTTGGATGAGGACTTCCCCAGAAGTTTTGGTGGCAAGCTGGCCATCTCTGCCTCTAGTTACCATGCAGGTTTGCGTGATCAACACGTACTCCACTTCCCATCGTGGTTCTGCCAAGTGGCAAGATTGGAAGAGACTCCCCACCCCATGATGATAAGGTAGCGGTCAAGAAGAAGTCCAGTGTGAGCAGCCAGAGAAATTCAAAGACCACCCCTACCCAACGCCACGCTCTCATCAGCCCCTTCCTGGGAAGTCCCATGTGCCTCCATAGGAAATGTCCTTGTGTACCTCCTGAGTCAACTTCTAGAGGAACACAAAGGCAGTGGAAAGAAGGCTGGTAAATGTGAAGAGGCCCTGGGGGTGGGTGAAGGGGAGCCACAGAGTAGCTGCAGTGGTGAGTGGGGGGAATGTGGAAGTCTGAGCAGATGCCGCCAAGGTAGCAGGGGATGAGCTAGGACCAACGAGCCCGCCCTCAGTGCAGCGGCACTAAGTAAACTTCACACGACTTAGAAATTAAAGAGAAGGAACAATTCTGCATTGGCTGAGTCTACCTTGAGTTGAATGTGTTTGCTCTGAATTGTTAGCAATCAAGTGCTTCTGCTACCGGACAGAATGGGACTCAAGCTAAAAATCAAGTGCAATTAAATAAAATTACTTATTCTGAGGAGCATGCCCAAGACTATGGCTTGAGATTTAGTCGCTACTATGTGGATAATCAATTGCCTTAGCCTGTTTGCATACACCCCAAACCATTTTGAATTTTCTCGCCTTGCTCCACGATCTACTGTGAGTAAATGCAGTCGTCAAACCGTACACAAGTACCATATTTTTATTTTGGTTTAACAAAGCACCGTATCTATCACCCCGTATATACCACGTAACTTAAGTTTCCGTATTTATATTTTTACATGGCGTGATGGTTAATTTTATGTGTCAAGCGGACTGATAAAATTATCAGTATAATTTGAAGGGATAATAACTAAGAGATGGGGATCCCTGGGTGGCGTAGCGGTTTGGCGCCTGCCTTTGGTCCAGGGCGTAATCCTGGAGACCTGGGATCGAATCCCACATCGGGCTCCCGGTGCATGGAGCCTGCTTCTCCCTCTGCCTGTGTCTCTGCCCCTCTCTCTCTCTGTATGACTATCATAAATAAATTAAAAAAAAAATAACTAAGAGATGCACAGGTAACCAGTCCGACATTATTTTGGGGTGTGTCTGTGAGGGTGTCTCTGGAAGAGATTAGCATTTGAATCTGTAGACCCGGTGAAGATGACCCTCACTGATGTGGGTGTGCAGCATTTAATCCTTGAAGGGCCTGAGCAGAACAAAAAGGTGAGGGAAGGGTAAATTCACTCTCTTTGTTTTAGCTGGAACATTCACCTCCTCTTGCCCTTGGACATCAGTGCTCCTGGTTCTCAGGCTTTGAACTCAGACCTGGGCTCACCCCATTGCCCATTCCCCCATTCTCAGGCTGTTGGACTTGGGCTGAGTAACACCACCAGATTTTCTTGCTCTCCAGTTTGCAGCTGGCAGATCATGGGACTTCTCTACCTACATACCTGCATGAGACAATTCTTGAGATAAATCTCTCTTTCCACATATATACATACATATATACATAGACATAGACGTACGCACATTGATGTACTATTCGGTTCTGTTTCTCTTAATTTTTATTTACAAACAAACATACTCATATGCCAAGCTGTCTTTAAAAATAAAGCTCTAGGGATCCCTGGGTGGCTCAGTGGTTTAGTGCCTGCCTTCAGCCCAGGGCGTGATCCTGGAGTCCTGGGATTGAGTCCCACATTGAGCTCCCTGCATGGAGCCTGGTTCTCCCTCTGCCTGTGTCTCTGCCTCTCTCTCTCTCCCTCTCTGTGTCTCTCATGAATAAATAAATAAATACAACCTCAAAAAAAAAATAAAGCTCTAAACCCTGTCCCATCACAGAAATCCTTTAAAATTGGCCAATACCTGCCTCCCATCACCATCCTTAGGATAGGATCCAAGAAGAGAAAATGCCTTGGTGAGTGTTTATTGGGGGAGGGTCCCCCATTTTAAGCTTATTAAACATTTTTTAATAGAGTACCTATTATGTCCCAGGCAATGTTCTAGATTCTGATGATATAGCAATGAATAAAAGAGACAAAAGCTCCTGCCATCATGTTTACCTTCTAGTAAATAAGCAGAATTAAAAAAAATAATAATAATAAAAGCAGAATTTATGTTCTAGTAAATTAAAAAAAATAGATAAAATGAGTAAGTAAAATATAAAATTGCATCAGATGATGTTATGAAAACAGTGGAGAAGGGAAAGCAGTGAGCATGGGGTAGGGGATGAGGAGATACTGAATTTTAGACAAGGATATGAGTGAAGCTGGCATTTGCGAAGTGGTCCCTAAGGGCTGAAGGAGCAGGTTGGGACGATAAGTAAGGCAAAGGGCCCTGGGAGAAGGAAGCACGTCTGTTGTGTCTGAGGAAGATCATGGGGGTCACAGTGGCCCAAGCACAGAATGCAAGATGTAGGGAGAAGGATGTTCACTGAGAAAGGTAAGACACAGGAATGCAAATAGGCCGAACCTTGTTGGCCATTGGAGGCCTAAAAGGGGCTTCCTGTTCTCTTAATCAGGTTCATGAATTTAGTTAATGTGAATCTCAGAAGATAGTTCTTTTTAAGATGTGGTCAAAATCGGGTTTCTGAGTCTGCATGGCTCCGGTCTGCAGGCTTTTGATTATAATGATTTTTGTATCGCGCTGCCAGCCTGTGAGGCACCTGCCAGGGAACAGTCTCTGTCAACTTTTTGATACTCTCATGATACCTTTTTTTTTTTTTTTACTCCTTTTTTCTTTACTATTTTCCTTGGCTCTAAGCTCAAACTGATCTAACCTGCATAAAACTGTTGGGGAGACAAAGGAAAAGGAAGTTCATGGAGATGATCTGTGACCCTCCCCAGTAGTCTGGCCTGGCCTGAGCAGTCTGCTGAGGGTCCCAGAAATATAGCCAGACCCGCAGGTTCAGGGAAGCCCAGGAGCTATGTTCTCAGTGCTTCCCAGATGCCTTCCTGCTTCTCGATCTTTCTGCCACATCCTCGACCCTGCAGATCCCCCCAGAGCCACGTCCTAGGGCAGGTACCAAGGCGCGGACCAACAGGGGGAGTTTCTTCCAGCCTTCAGACCAAAAAAACCTGAGCATACTGGATCACTTGATTGTATTGCTTCTCTTACAACTTTTGCCAGTGGTGCGGACTAAGTGCTTCCCGTTACAAGTATGGTCACAGTTGTTATTCCTTTTGGAATCTAGTATATTCCCATTCCTAATTTCAGCACCTGTGGAATAATCAGGATTATTTAACATCATCCTTTGTATATTAAGTCCTAGACTTGTTTACCTTTATTTTATCTATCTGTTGTTCATTATTGGATAAAAGGCCTTAGTTAAGCATATTAGCTTTTAGCCTGGATATCTCCTAATAAATGGGAGCAATACGTAAATGTGGAAAGAATTTTATAACCTATTTATAAATGCTCTTTTCCAAACAGTAATAACTTGTAGGTATAGCATATTAAACACTTTTTGGGGGGCACCTGGGTGAGTTAGTGGTTGAGCGTCTGTCTTCGGCTCAGGTCATGATCCCAGGGTCCTGGGATCGAGTCCCGCATCGGGCTCCCTGCTACTCTGCTTTGTCTCTGCCTCTCTCTGTGTGTCTCTCATGAATAAATAAACAAAATATTCTAAAAAATAAACACTTTTCTTAATGTTGGTATTAGAGTATAAAGGTCAGAGTTGAAGTTGAGACTTTGTGTGATGGTCAGCATATACGATATGTTGGTGAGCTTTGAATTTTCACGTAGCATAGGGTACAGACCTACAGACAGAATGAGGGCTATTCCTTGGTTTTCCTTCTTAAGAGAATCACAATTTCTGTGTACGATATGATATTTCTAAAATGGGTGCAAACTAGCCTTGATAAAAAATCCAAATGTAGACTTATTCTCCAAAAATCACTCTTCTTTTTTATAATTGTCTAATGTAGAATGCAATCTGATTATCTTATGAATATTAATGTCATTCATCTCTTTATATTTTTGATAAAACTGTGTGTGTTGGGCTGGGTTCTTAAACTTCTACTTACTTTCTAGGTTAAATCTTGCCACATAAAGAACTGCCTTCTTTCGTGAACAAATGTGCCAAATCAACTTGGATCTGCTTGATGGTTCTCACACCTTTAGTGTTCTTAAGACAACATTTTTATGTTGCCAGATGTAACCCAGATGGTACATATTAATTTATATATGGATATTGGAAAAATATATGGTTTCCATCTGAGGTCTTTTAAGTATGATTTTTAAATTGATGTGAACATTGCTTTTTTTTTTCAACTTGCACCATAATGCAGTCAAAATATGGTTCCCAGGTGAATGAACACTTATCTGTTTCATTTGGCATCACTCTATATTTCTGAGCCATGCCTTCTGAATGAATGTGTGTCTTTGCAGACTTGGTTTCAACTGGCTGAAAAGCAATGTGATAGTGTCAAGTAACTATCATTACGTTGAAAGACAGTGCTGATAAGATAAATTTAGAACATCTTTCATCTCATTTTCAATATTAACAACTGTTCTATAGTCTTGCCAGCAGACACAAATGTGTGATAAAGTTTAGACATTTTAATCCTTTAGTCTCTCCTGTTTTGATAAATATTAGACATAAGGTGGTACTGAAACACCATCCTGAAATCTCTAGGATTTCAGAGAAAATAGTCCATCATAAGCTCATTATAAAACTATTTGCAAAATAAATTGTAGAGCCAACTCAGTAGACAAATCTGAGATTTCAGTCTCCTGTCTTCCTTCCCTTCATTCCATGAAGAGCCGGAGGTGCTTTGTTCAAGAGAAACAAAATGTATGAACATTTTACAGTGGCTCTTGGAGTATATTTTTCAGGAGAGATCTAATAAAGATTATGGGAAAAAAATACTCTCTTCACATTTCCTCTTCTTCCACCTCTTCTTTTTTCTTTTCCATATTCTTCTTCTTTAGCTTATTATTACTTGATCAGTATCAACACTTACATCTTCTTTGTGTATCTAACAAATGGACAGGTAAATAGATACATTTTAGTGGCCAGAATATTGTTCGCAACATATGAAATTAGTATGCTGGGATAGCCACTTACCTTTCCAAAATAAGAGAAGAATGTCAAGTTAAAACATACCTTTGGACATAGGTTAGAGGTCAGACTAGCAGCCATTACATGCCCGCCCACCCCCTCAGCCTTCTTCTGTAAGACTTAGAGAATTAACTTATATTTGTCTTCCCTTCTTATTTTTATATACATATTAGGATGCTTAAGGGCTCCAAAAATACATGGTCACTGAGTCAAAGGAAGGAAGGATGGTAAAAAAAAAAAAAGTTGAAGAACTACAAAATAGAGCATTTATATTCCTTAAAATAATTAAGCATTCAACTATGTCTCCAGATCCAGTATGCACAAAGCTGCTTAGACAAGAGTCATTCATTCCTCTAATGCTTAACATTCCCTTTTATAGTTGCATAAAAACCCAAGGACACAATCTCTCAGCACTTCTCATAATTAAAACTCTTGAGGCAGTAAAGTTTCACTACTGGAGTCCTTATTGTAAAGAACACAGGTTCTATAAGGACAAAACAGTGCTGTGATGCATGCAGAAAAGAGGAGCATATCCTTTGTACCCAATCCATATCACGTGTTGTCACATAGTAAAAAAACAAAAAAACAAAACAAAACAACAAAACAAAACAAAACAAAACACCACACCTCTCAGGTTTCTTTGAATCCTTCCAGGTGAAAATAGTGCCTCCAACTTCAGCCTGCTGAGGATCTCAGCACAGGACTTGGGTACAGGTTCAGAAACCACTATCTGGGATAGACACATGGTTCTCCTCCTATCTCAATCCCTGTGTCCTCAACCACCCTGACGTAGGCAGATAACATTGGCCTCAATAAGGACTGCCTCCTGTTATTCACACCCAAGTGTCATACTCTCCATTTGAGTCAGGACTAGACATTAGGGCCTGTCTAACCAACAGAACACCATAAATGTAATGGGATATCACTTCCATGATGAGGTTATAAAATGTTGTGACCTCCATCTTGCTAGCAGATTTTATTGTTTTCTTGGCTTGCAACTTTGATGAAACAGGTTGCCATGTAGAGAGGCCACCGTGGCAGGAAATTAGGATGACCTCTGGCCAATAGCCAGTGAAGAACTAAGGGCTTAAGTCTGACAACATGCAAAGAACTAAGATCCTCATGGCCTATCAGCTGTCGAGGAACTGTATCCTGCCAATGACCACTGAACTGGGAAAGAGATCTTTCCTCTGTTGAGCCTTCAGATGAAACCTCTGCCCTGGCTGACACGTTAATTGCAGGCTGTAGGAACTAAAGCAGAGAACCAGAGAAGTAATGCCCAAGTTTCTGACCCACAGCAACTGTGAGGTGATACATGGGTACTGTTTTAAGCTGCTCAATTTATGATAATTTATTACATAGCAATAGGTAATAATAATACTTCCAGTGAAGTACTTTCAAAATCCATCTTCTGCTCATCAGTCAAATCCCAGCTGCCTGACTCACCGATGAGCACAGCCCAGTTCAGACTCAAAATGAGATCTTGTAACAATCCATCCATCAGCTTCTCCCCCAGAGGCAGGACTGTGAGAGACATTTTGTGTTACCTGTGGGTTTTGTTGATCCATACTCTGCAATTCTCAAGAATAACTGAGAGTTAATTGAATAGTCTTACATCTTTAAGTAATGTCAGGAGTACAGTCATAGATCTGAAAGCACTGAGTTGCAACAAAGAAATTGCACCAGAGTATAGATACTGCACTTCTTAAGGCTACTTTATGTCATGTCATTTTCTTTCCAGGTAGTGTCTTTTCATTAAAGCGGCATCTTCAGTCTAGTGATTTAAGATACTCACAAGGATTAAATAATTACCTTGCCATCACTGGTGAAACCCAATGGTTATATCTGCACTGGTAAAATGTGCTCTGCTATTTAAACTGGACAACATATACGTAGGATATAACTGACAACCACCCCACCCCCATTGTCTAAAATGCATCTTTTTCAAAGCCAGCATTGATTTCCAGGGTCCAACATAAGCCTTTGGGGCTATTCCTGTTGACAGCAACAGAAAATCCACCACTGATCTCACGACTGTGAAGATGGCAATTGCACATGCAGCCATGAATAGAAGAGGGTGGAAACACCTGGGGCGAAGTATTGGCTGCTCGTGTGTATCTTCAGTACAACTCCGCCTTCAATGCACTGCATCCAGATAGTATGATTTGGCAACAACAAAAGCAACAGTTTAATGGAAGTAATGAAAACTCTGTCTACTACATTATTTTTTTCCCTTTCCCCACAAATTAGAAAACTGGCAGTTTTGCTGACAGTTCAGTAATGCACTTCATTTTGCTACTATTCTCAAAGACGTTCTCAGTTTCTTGTTTAATAAATCAATGCCAAAATAAAACTTGGAGGTAAACAGATTTTAATTGAATCTTTGTGATGTTAAAGATCTGAGAATTTGGAAAATGTAGAATTATAAATAATTTGGGGGGGCTTATTTTGTTTGAATATTTGGCATTGAGTATTATAACAGCTTTCTGATGGAAAGACAAATATTTAAGGAGTTCTCTTTGTGGGTTCTCTACAACATTTGGGAAACATTTGGGGGACATTTGGGAAAATTTTCTGCTTTTTATTCTTCCCAACTGGCCTTACCAGTAGTTCTTCTGATAAGAATTGAGGATGTTGAGACTCAAAATTAAAATGTATTGTTAATCTGCCTATCAGTAAACTTGGTTCTTTTGATTGTTTCATGAGATTTGTTTTTTGTTTTTGTTTTTTATTTGTTTTAAAGAGCTGCTTACTCAACCAGTGGGTTAGATGGTTAGAAGCTTTCATATAAACTGTAGCCTTTAATGCCCACGACGAGACTTATGCAAGATAGTAAGTAACCTAGCCATTTTTTAATGTTCTTATTTCATAAAAAAACAAAACAACAACAACAAAAAAAACAAAGACAACAAGTAGGTGTTTAACCCATGGATATTAGATGTAAAGGATATTTCCATAAAGCAAACATAGTCTTGATCAAAGTGTGGTTCTGTTTGTCCCACTCACAAAATCTATCCAAAGCATGTTCTTACAATTCAAGACAACAACAACAAAGGGGGTGCTCCAAATG
This sequence comes from Canis aureus, assembly GCF_053574225.1. NCBI lineage: Eukaryota > Metazoa > Chordata > Mammalia > Carnivora > Canidae > Canis > Canis aureus. The sequence continues at coordinate 5,029,106 of NC_135638.1, read as the reverse complement.
TGACACTCCTCCCTGCCTTATCATCACTGAAGCTACCATGTTTCCTCACTCAACAAGCCATTATCTGAGGGAGAAAGATGAGATTAGAGATTAAGTTCAGTGTTAAGTTTCCTTTTTTTTTTTAATTTTGAGAAATTGATAAAAATTGTGAAAACATATGCAAAGGCATATAAAAAGTTTGTTGAAGGAAAAAAATTGGAACAGAATGTATGTCAGATGGCAGATTTTATTATTGCGGTAGATCGTATACTCTAAAAACAGCACAACAATATCTCTGATGCTACATCTTCTTCTTTCCAGAAAGCTTCCAGTGAGAGGTGGGTCTACTTTTTCTCCCCTTTTATCTGAGTAGGCTCTTGACTCTGATGGAAGTTCCAATACATCAGCTTCAAGGCTGCTCATATATGCATATATATATCTTTAACTTCTGCATGGTTTTATGGAGGAGATTACTCTTGGAACATAGCCTCCAGGCTATGAGGAAGCTCAAGCACCATATGGAGTGGCCTATGTGGTGAAGAAACAATGTGGGCACCCCACATTTCCAGCTGAAGTTCCAGCCATCCGCTAGCCACTTCCAGATATGAGTGGTGAGCCTCCAGATGATTCTAGCCCCCAGCTAGCAAGTGATCCCCAGCTCCTCACCCAGGCGGATGCCGCACGAAGCAGAGAGAAGTTGTTGTTGGTTCCTGTCTAAATTTCTGATTTCTGAATGAAATTAAGGATTAGGATGATGTATTTGACAGTAATAGGCATCTAGTACAAGTATTAGCTCCATTTTTTAGATGAGGCACTGAAGTTCATAGTGAATAAGGAATTTGATTAATGATACAGAACTATATTATATATAGTTCTGTATATAACACTATATATCATATAGTGTTCCTATATATACATATATATGTATATATATAACTGTGTGTGTGTGTATATATATATGTATATAGTTATTCAGGAACACTATATATATATACATATATATTCTGTTCTATATATATATATTCTATTTGATAGAATTGAAATTTGGCTTTTAATGGTAATTTCTTTCTCTCAGGTTCACCTACAGATCTTTACACTTAGTCTCCTTTGGGAAATTAAAAGTTCCTGGGCAGGATGTTTCCATGGCTTTTAGAATAAAGAAAATATTTTGAGGCTACCACAGTAATGAATCAATCTCTCTTTTCAATGAAGGTTCAAATCATTCACAAGTTCATCTGGACTAGATCTTCTTTTTCTCTCACTCCCTAGGATGTCTGCTTGAATTATAGTGTCACTGAGTTCAAAAAATAAATGCTGAACACCTGATTAATTAACTCTGCTGCTGTTAGAAACAGTGGAAATCCAAATAGAAAGGGAACTACTTAGCATCTCATTTGCAGTCTCCTTATACACATTGGTTCCACTTATATTTGATTTTGTTCCTAATACTATTCAAATTGCAAAATGTAACCTTGCTGAACATTTACAGCTGTGCCTTGTTCTTTGTCTAATCATCATAGGTATTATTGCAGAAGCACAGGGAGAGCTACCAAAGTGTTTCCCATAGGACCGAAGGAAAGACTGAAGGGCAAATGTCATCTTAGAACTTACAAAGGTGAGAACATTCCCTGCACTTCCCCTCACCCATCTGCCAGATTTCTCATAGGCTTAACACTCAGAAAGTGATTTCTTAAAGTCATTTGCTACAAGTCTTCTTAATTTTCTTATGTGTCAACTAATAATTAAACACCCATTTAGTATATGCAATTGTAGTAAAAACAAGAGCATAATCAAAAGCTCTTGTGGGATAATCTGTAAAACAGAGGCAAAAAGCACATGATGGAGCTTTTCAATTACCCAATAAAAGTATAAGTGCTGGATGGACTGGTTTCAGGGGCTAGTTGTGCCTCTGCTGGTACGGGGAAAAGCCAACATTCTCTTGCTCCAGACCTTGCCTTCCAACACTCATTTAGAAAGGTTTAGAAATTCAGATACTTTAAAATTTAGGACTCTGATAAAATAGTAGAATTCTGATACTTTAGTATACTTGAGTCAAGGTGTTCCTTAAGACTGGTGATATATGGCCAGAGGTATAGATTGGATAACGGAGCCAGTGCAAACAAAAATTTATATTTGAAGCATCTTCTATCAAGTACAGCAGCTTGAAACAATTTTTTCTAAACCTATAGCCCAATATATTACGTACCACTGTTTGTCTTCTCTAAATACTATTTTGAGCTGGGTACAGAAGGCATGATTCAATGAGAGAAGGAAGAAGAGCAGAGGTTCCTGGGTGTCTACTACTTCTAAGGTATTTGATAAATATTTCCTCTCTCGATTCATGGTAAAGCTTGGTGGGATAGGTGTTTTTTTTTTTTTTTTTTTTTTCCCATTTCTAGCCAAGGTCACTAAATTTTGAAGTTAAATGACAAAACCAAATCCGTGAGCTACAGCATAGCAGAGGCAGGATTCAAAACTCTGGTGTCAAAGTCCACGCTCTTGTCACCAAGCCATAGTTCTCTAAATAGCTATGTACATTGGAGCAGTTGGTCAGCCGAAAAGGCACATTCAAGGCATCTTGCCTATCCCGCCACTGCCCTATGGGCAGCTGTGTGATAGGCTCTTGGACATTCGCTTTCTAATCTCTAAAATGGGAATAATTTCTACCGAGGATTTAAAGATTACATGGGGCCTTACAGAGCTTTCAGTGAATTGTAGCTGTTATTATTTTGTGCAAAGAAGAATTTAGCTTTTCAATCTGCTCCCGATAACTCACGGGAGGCAAAAAAGAACAAAGTTATTTATGTCTCAGTCACGATGGCACTGTAGGGCTTTTCTTAAAACAATACTGATTTCTTTTTTTTTAAGTTTGTCTTGTCCTGTTGATTTTTTTCTTCAAAGCACCTGACAAACATGAGTCAATTCATTTCTCCTTTTTCTTCTTATTAGTTTTCATTGCCCTCCTTGTCAAGTTGCCTTTAATAATTTATCAATTATGCCCGATCAGGCCTGCTTGGCTGGCAGAGCTAAGCTATAAAAAAGAACAGGAACAGATGTCAAAAATGCATTTGTTTTCTCTTTTTTGCCAAATGCCAGGCAAAGAATGGCACCGTTCTGCTTGCCTGCCCCTTTTACTGGTGAGTAGTGCAAAATGGTTCACACAACATCTGCTTTTGTAAAGACCTGCTAGCATTGCCTACGTATGTCCAGATGTCATCGCACACACGCAAGTATCTGTAGGACTGAAAGTGAACACACTCTCCTGGGATGCCAAATCCAGAGTTGTTTTTTTTTTTTTTCCATTTTTGCCCTAGGGCCCAGGGAAATGGCAAAGGGATGGTAGCATGGACTCGAACAAAAGATCTAGTCTCCTTTTGATTCTATTCCCCATATAAATTAAACATGCGTAGTAAGCCCCTTAGCTGTGCCCTTCGCCTTGGGACAATCCATTGGTTAGATAATCAAGCCCACATCAAGGTCCCAGAAAAAAAGTGAAAGAATTTATTTCTTTCCCTGAGGGAAATCTATGGATCCTTATTCATGACAGAGTACAGGGAAGTCCTTCCCTGGTCCCCATTACTCTTCTCCACCACCACTATCCTTCCTAAAACTCCCAACCTCTCTGCCTCTCTCTTACTATTCCACTTCTTTCTCTTGGCCTTTGAAGAGGGCTCTGAGTTATTGGCTTCCACTAGGTCTCCCCCTTAGTGAAGGTCAGATAAGTGGGGTGGTGAGCTCCTTTCAGAACACGTACCTACAAGGAAAGGATGAAGAAAGTTGCTCTTCCTGGTCCAGTATCACAGTGAAGCATCTGCAAGACTAAAGGTTTTCCTCATTGAAATAAGTCACCCCCAAACATACCTTAGGCACAAGTATCTCTATCTCCTCCTGAGTGTCCTAGTTTAGTCTGGGCCAGCTCCCCCAGGGGGCATGGGCATGTCCCAGAAGAAAGGACATAAATTTTGTCATGCCACAATGAGAATAGATGTGATGATTTCAAATTGTGTTGGTATCTTCCTCCTCTTCCTACAGCAGTGTTTATCCCTAGACTTGCCCCATGGCAGTGGGTATGGATTGACAAATGGAACATCATCAAATAACCTTTGTAAGACAGTCACTTAACATCAGATTGTAGAGCTGGGGTTACAACCATTTTTTTTTCCCATAAAGAACCAGATATTAAATATTTTCAGCTTTGCAGGACATATGGTCTCTGTCACAACTCTTCAAATCTGCAGCTGTAGCATGAAAGCAGTATAGATAATACAGAAATGAATGGCAATGGATGTGTTCCAATAAAGCTTTATTAACAAAAATAGGTGGCGGGGATGGATTGGGCCCATGGGTCAAAATTTGCCAACTTCTATTATGGAAAATAGAGGTGAATATATTAGGTATCTTTCTGTGGTCCAGTGGGGGAATATCACACTCTGCCCTTTCTCTGGACACTTTCTTCTGTGACTAGAATTTGAACTTGTGCCTACTCTTTTTTGCTTTCAAAAGAGATCATAATCCAGAAATGACCAAGAAATGGAATGAAATAATGAGTTATTGATGTAGTACCCTGTGCAAATGGAAAAAAGGCAAATTAGCAGAGAGGAGGGGACAGAAGGAGAATCTCAAAAGTTGCACTGGTATTTGCTAGATTGGGTATTGTGGGCATTGTGACATTCTAGGTACAATGAGGTCTATGAGCAAAGGAAAAGGGATAGGGTAATACATGGCCCATTTGGGAGAGGTGGCTGGTTCAGGATGGGTTTAATAGAAGGTGAATCGAGGTTGTCATGGTGAAGTAAGACTTGGGGTAGGAGGCAGAGTAAGACTACACAAGTCCTTGCATAGGAATTTTAGGTTTGGCCTATACTTTGTTCCATTGACATGGAGAGGAAAGAAATTAAATCACTGGCAAAAATATCTGTTACGACGGTACAGCATAGGGGTTGAGCCCCTGCTCCCGAAGTCACCAACCTGGGTTGAATCTCTCACTCTACCACTGTGGAGTGGCATTGTTCAAGCTGGTTCTCTCACTTTTAAAATGGGATAATGATAATAAACATAATGCCTACCTCATAGGGTTGTCGTGAGGATTCAATAATTCAATGTTTGTAGAGAGTGGTGGGCGGGATCTGCAACATGGTAAGGTGCTAAGTAACCACTTGTGTTTTTTTTTTTTTTTTAAGATTTTATTTATTTATTCATGAGAGACACAGGAGAGGGAGGGAGAGAGAGCGAGAGCGAGAGCGAGAGAGGCAGAGACACAGGCAGAGGGAGAAGCAGGCTCCATGCAGGGAGCCCGATGTGGGACTGGACCCCAGGTCTCCAGGATCACGCCTGGGCTGAAGGTGAGGCTAAACTGTTGAGCCACCTGGGCTGCCCCAAGTAACCACTTGTTAAATAAAAAAGAGATGCAAATACTATAGCATTCTAAGAGAGGATCTGATCCCAGTATTAGCCCTGGGGATAGAAAGGGGAAGGCAGTTATGAGACGTGATAAAAAGGTGTATCTAAACAAAAAGTTTTTACCAATTAAAGGAGAGGATTGAAATCTCAGCAGAGGACATTTTTATGGTTTGGCCATTTGAGGGAATGGTGGTAAGTGTTCTGGATAGAGGATCCTGGTGAATAAGCCGAGTTGGGAAAGAGTACTAGATGTGCTAATCATTACTTCCCACCCACATCCTTTATTTAGAAAACAGCCCCTCCACAGCATCTGGAAGGAGCGTTCCTGGAGCATAGGGTGATTATCTAATTTATCATTTAAATTGGAGCACATTAGAGAGTGAAAGTAGAAAGCAGTTAATAATGACTATAGAACAGCAGGTATTAACTGGTACTCTACAGAGTAAGAGGGGTTATGCTCACCTTATTTTTGAAGCTCATGATCCTGCCCACAGTCCACAGTTGACTGGACCATGAGCAACCACCTAATCCATTGTAGCCAATAAGATCGTTTCTCCCTAGAATTTGGGGTGAGGAAATTGAAAAATTCTTCATTAGTAAAAATAAACTTTTTGAGCATCCATCATGCTTATGTTCCAAGCACGGCTGATATACCAGTGAGCAAAAAGGAAAAAAAGAAAACAAAAACAAAACAAAATAAAATAAAATAAAAAACTTGGGTTATTGGAGTCATAAAAATCAGATAAAAAGCAAATGTATATATAATGTCAAATACTGGTAAATCCCATTAAGAAAAAGCAGAGTAGGGGATCCCTGGGTGGTTTAGCAGTTTAGCACCTGCCTTCGGCCCAGGGCATAATCCTGGAGATCGGGGATCAAGTCCCGCATCGGGCTCCCTGCATGGAGCCTGCTTCTCCCTCTGCCTGTGTCTCTGCCTCTCGCTCTCTCCCTGTGTGTTTCTCATGAATAAACAAATAAAATCTTAAAAAAAAAATAGAAAAAGCAGAGTAAGGGGATACAAAATGCTAATTTTAGATTGGTTGACTAAGAATAGGGAAATATTGAGGTGACATTTGAACAAACATCTGAGTGAAGCTGGACACAGGTATGATGGCCCGTCTAAGATGGCAGTTTGCTGGCTGTGCTTAAAAAGAAGATGGGCTGAGGCAAAGGGAAAGAGGAGAAGAATGATAGAAAAGAAGAACACAGAGGTAGCTGGGCTCCAAATGATAACTGGAGGATGATCATTGAGGACTAGAGCTAAATTTGGCTCCAGGCTTTAACAGGTTTCCTATCCGGTGAACTACTTCTTTCGTTGTCTTCGAACTACTAAATATTAGCAAACCTACCCCTGCCAGCTAGTAATTGGTTTAAAGGTGGGCATGGGACCAGATTTCACCAAATGTGTGGTGAAGTCTGACTGAGATCTTCTTCAGAAGTTTCCCTTATGCTTAAGAACTAAATAAGTCCAAAAAAAAAAAAAAAAAGAAAAAAAGAAAAAAAAAGAAAGAAAGAAAAAGAAAAGAAAAGAAAAGAAAGAAAGAAAGAACTAAATAAATCCCTCTTTTGCTGGATGCCTGGAACCGTGGCAATCTTGTGACAATGAGGGAGATGGCTTAAGGATAAAAGTAGATCTGGCAAGATGACTGAGTAGAAAGACAAGAAACTTGAGCTTCAATGAAGTCATTGAGCTGATGAGTCCACCAACCCTACTTTGTCACTTCTTTAACATAAAATAACAGGGACCCTGGGTGGCTCAGCAGTTTAGCACCTGCCTTCAGCCCGGGGCGTGATCCTGGAGACCTGGGATGGAGTCCTGCGTGGGGCTTCCTGCATGGAGCCTGTTTCTCCCTCTGCCTGTGTCTCTGCTTCTCTCTCTCTTTCATGAATAAATAAATAAATAAAATCTTTAAAAAAAATAAAATAACAAAAATTTCCATAAGTAAAAGGAAAATTGAGTAGGTTGTATTTTTTTTTAATTATAGCTAAAAGCATCTTTAAAAATAATTTAGAAAGCCAATGTTACAGGCAATATGAAGTTCTAAGACCACTGAGAAGGCAAGTCTGAATGGAGAAAGAGCTTGTGAGACCGGAAGACAGGAATAACAATGCAGAATGATACTCAGAGGACTGGGCCTGATTCCTGACCTTCTGGCCCAATCTCAACCTCCTAACTTCACCGTGACATTTGTCCCTGGATGCCTATGTACTTTTTTGTTGTATCCTCTTCTAAGTCCCCTTTTTACTTGAATTAATTTGGGTAGGCTTACACGCCTTCCAGTAAAGGGTCTCAATTTCACTTTCAAACAAGATGTGAGTTTGGTGGACCTGTGTGTCTCTCAGAGAGGCAGTGTCTAACTCTGACTTTGCTTAGTGTGATACTCTAGCTCCATCCACATCATTGCAAATGGCAAGATTCCATTCTTTTTTATGGTTGAATAATATTCCATTGTATATATGTACCACATCTTCTTTATCCAGTCTCAGAAAGAGAAATACCGTATGATTTCGCCCCAATGTGGAATTTAAGAAACAAACAAACAAAATGAGCAAAGGGGAAAAGAAAAAAGAGAAAGACAGAAGCAAACCAATAAATAGACTCTTAACTATAGAGAATAAATCGATGGCCACCAGAGGGGAGGTGGATGGGGGGGGATGAGTGAAATAGGCGATGAGGATTAAGGAGGACACTTGTGATGAGCACCAGAAGTGTTGAATCACTACGTTGTACACCTGAAACTCAGATTACACTGTGTTAACTAACTGAAATTTAAATCAAAACTTTAAAAAAGAGGTGATGCCTAATTTGAAGGTAAATAGTCACATCTCAGTCAGAGACACTCATAAGAGAATCATTAACTAACATGTCTAGCCACAGACATTGATGGAATCATCCAGTTGGGATGTGACATGTGGCAGGAAGGAGGGCTAGGAACAGACCAGAATCCTGGGGCTTAAAGCAGTATTTGAGTGGATGGTCTTCCAAGGCGGAGCATGAGGGAATTAGAATGAAAATCATCTTAGGGGATTTTTTTTCACAAACACATGTTACGACCCACTGGGGCCGGCTAGGCCGCTCCTGAGCATGGGGAAGGTCAGCACAGCAACTAGGGGGCAGAGGGAATAGAGAAAAGATACCAAGAATCAAAAATCAACAGGTAGAAGAAGCCCTCCTCCCTTCTAGTTCTTTCATCTGAAGCAGAGAGTTTCTCAGAATTTATGAATTCTTGTTCTGTATTGCTTTGGTAAGATTTGGGGTGGGTGGGGTTCCATCCAGAATGTTCCCTGTGCCGAGTCACCTCTCCAACACAGCCAGTGAGCTCCTTCTGTTCAATTCGGGCCCCTTGCTCACAACACCTGTGTGCGGCTCAAATCTCTCATCTCGAGAGCTGGCGTTAGCACATATTAGGAGGAGATGTATTTTTAAATCCCTTAGAAAATAGCACTGAAAGTAATTGGCTCTTGGATCTCAGTAAAGCTTACTGGTTTGATCTATAAAAATCTCTCCCCCCTCCATCCCCCACCCATCGCCTTATTTTCTCTTCATGTTGGGAAATGATTTTTCATTTTATTTCCTACCTTGTTCTGTGAAGGCCTGTACTGGTTTCACAAATAGGGAAGAAAAGAAAAACCTCTATATTTGTTTTCTTGCTGCTGCTTAAATATTGATCTTTCAAAATTTATGAAGGATTGCCTGAGGCCTCCTAGGAAGCCTGACTCGATTGGAATTGTGGCTTTTCTTCTTGTTACTTTGTATGAGTCATCAGGAATAAGGATTTCTGCTATTTTTGATTATTATTTTAAAAAATAACACTAACACTCTTCGTGGGGCTTAATTTACTGCTGCAGAGGATGTCACTACTGCTTTAAGGGCTCCCCGGTAGTCATTGCTGTCTCTAAATGCTTGGCAGAAGGACTGGGTAAGCCAGCCTTTTTGGGATGCAGGGCACACATTCATTACTATGATTCTCTTTCCAGAACATATTTACAAAGGCTCAAGTTAATGAAAAACTCTTAGGTAAATATTTCCCATAGTTGTTTTTAAAAATTCTAGGAGGGACGCCTGGGTGGCTCAGCGGTTGGGCGTGATCCTGCGGTCCCAGGATCGAGTCCCACGTTGGGCTCCCTGCATGGAGCCTGCTTCTCCCTCTGCCTCTGTCTCTGCCTCTCTCTCTGTGTCTCTCATGAATAAATAAATAAAAAAAAATCTTTAAAATAAAGTAAAATAAAAAGTTCTAGGAGAATCAAGAAAGCTTATATAAGAAGTTCCCTTCATGATGATGTGCCCAGAAGGGAAGTCAACTCATAGGGACGAATGATGCTTCCAGGGAAAATTCTGAATTAGTAACTTCAGGTTGGTCTCTGAAGCAAAGTAAGGCTGCACGATCTCCTCCATCTTTTTCCTGCTGTAGTTTCTCTAGGAATGAATACTGGTATTGGTTATGATATATACTGTTATTTGTATATGTATAATGAATACTGTTATTTGTTATGATATATACAAAATTGATGATGACTCAAAGCAATATTACCTAAAAAAAAAAAAAAAAACTCAAACAAAACAGTTCTGTAAATGAAAGTGGCTGCTAGTACATGGGCACTGGCTGGGCTGCTGGGTGATGCTCACATTCAGAATATTGTAATGGAAAAATCGGTGGCTATTCAAAGGTTGGAAGTATTCACTATTATCCTGCATTCCCAGGACCATGGAGAGAAACCTACAATAAGCAAGGAAGTGTTGGCTGTCAAGCAGGTTAGAACAGATTACCTCCAAGTTGCTAAATGGTAAAAAGTCCAGAGTGTTCAAGAGACATTTCTTCTCTTATAACGAAGGGGAAGATCCCTCGGATGATGAGATAAGAAGATTGACTGATGCTTACGTAATTTGGAAGAAAGATCTTCTTTTGTTTGAAAGTTTCTAATGAATATTCTGTGGTTATGCTTGATGTCTATTGTCATGAAGGGACTCCCCTGCTGGAAAACCATAACTGGTCTGGAAGGTGGCCAAACTGGCACTAAAGGGAGATGATTTGGGTGGACAACAACTGGTTCTTTTTTTTTTTTTTTTTTTTGGACAACTGGTTCTTTATGTGCATTGGATTTCCGATTTCATCCTGTCTTGAGTTCTACTTATTTCTACACTCTGCAGTGGGTAGAAATGAGAAATTAACCACTCACTCTGTCTTGAAAGTGAGAGAAAATTTGTGATCAGAGGATAATTTTGATGACTTTCTTTATATAATATTGATAAGCCATTAGATATGTAAAACAAAGAAATGCAAAAATACAAAGAGGTGCCACCATCATTCATTCACTGTTTTGTTTCTTTTAAGATGTGTTTCATTGTTCAATTTTGTTTTATATGTAAGAATGTTTTTCCTCTCTTCCCATGTCTTTGTACTATGAAAATACCTTTCAAAAACAAAACAAAAATAACTGTAGTTAAATTTAAAAAGAAATACGGTAAATGAGTGGTTTTAGTCATTCTAATTTTTTCTGTGACTCTTAGGCTTACAAAAATAAAATCCCCTGCCAACCAGTAGTTAAGGTCCTTCTTTGGGAGAAATACAAATAGGGACCCTTGGATGGTTCAGCGGTTGAGCATTTGCCTTCTGCTCAGGGCCTGATCCAGGGACCCTGCTTCTCCCCTCTTGCCTATGTCTCCGCCTCTCTCTCTGTGTCTCATGAATAAATAAAATCTTAAAAAAAAATACAAATAGCTCTATAACCAATCCCAAATTTTCTTTAACCATTTAACATGGCTTTTAAACAAAAATGCTTAACAGGCCAGAAAAGAGTTCAGGAAGGAACCACACCAGCTTTAGGAAGTTTAGGTTTTAAATTTGAAGAAAGGTAGGAATGGCTCCTGACTTCCTGTATTTTGATTTACGTTTGGCCTCTTCCAAAAAATGCCATCATCGTGCTTTCGAAAAATTTCATGTTATCTCTGAGTCTTGGAGTGAAACGTTCTTCAACCAGGAATCAGAACACCTAGGTGTTCATCTTCGTCAGAAGCACATTTGGTCTCCATGTGCTTCAGTGTCTTCAGTGGGAAAACAGGGGGGGGAAATCACTCTATGCTTTTCACAGGAAAGGAGCATAGAGAGGATAAAAGTGACATAACTTAAGTACGAAGAAAGATTCCCTATAAACTCGAGCTATTATGGTTACTTAATATGAGGCTCTTCTCCGGAGGTGATCATCATAGATTGCTTGCCAGCTCAGCCTCAAAAATGTCAAACATCACAGGAAGGGAACTCTGTAAATGAGAAGGTTGGCTGCAGTCGGTCCCAGGGGCCCTGTGGCACTGGTGCCGTGGAGACTCTCGGTGTAATCAGCTCCCCTTCTGCTGCACCCGCCAGCATCACGGAGGTCTGGAGCGTCAAGCCAACACCTCCTGCTGAGCGGCAAAACATTTGTGCCACCTGCCATCCTGGGAAGACAGTCCTGCTGCTGGAGAGCATAATCAATGCAGAGGGAGCTTGGTCACTTTTCTGATCTTGCCCTTCTTGCCCCTGGGAATATAAGCGACAGCTATTGAGCCATCAGACTGAAAATCTTTAGTAACCCTGCAGTGCTCCATCTAGCATGACCTGCAACAATATGGGTTTGGAAAGGATGGCTGATTGTGTTACCTGTCTAGTAAGGAAATGTGGACCTAGTTTATCTGTTATGTTAACTCTATCTCTTACTTTTGTTTGCTCCCACATATTCAACAAACATCATCTGGGACATCCCAGCACCTTTCAAGGTCAGTACAAGGAATCAGAATTGAATCAGAAATAGCTACTCTCAAGGGGTCCACTATCCAGCAGAAAGCGAGGAGACAGGTACAATATGGAGTCATCACAAGACAAGATAGACGTGATTATTTGCATATTTGTATATATTTGTGAAAACCAATACAGTCTTGGGTTATTTTTAATAACCAATGAATTAAGATTCGCTAATGGCTTAAGATGAGGCAATTGTAATTCTCAGCTATTAAAAAGTGCTTTTTCTTGAGTTATAATCTACAGGCACTGCTGGAGGATGTAGGAATACCATGGCGAGCAAAGTTCACAGCAGTCCCTGTCCTCGTGAAGCTTGTGTGTGAGAGAGGAGAAGAGTAGCGAATACACCTGGGGACAGCCAGCCGAGAACATCCAGCACAGCCCGGCCATCCTTATAAGATATTTGGTTTTCTCCTTGAGTGGCACAGAAATCATTATTATTATTATTATTATTATTATTATTATTATTATTATTTATGATAAAGAGGCAAACGCAGAGACTAGAATGATAGGAACTGGAATTTGAAAATGAAGTGACCTTGGAAAATTATTTTGAAGAATCCCAGATTTCCAAACTTTGGTAAATTTTGACTGAGTTCATGGAGAGGGAGACTAAAAATACAACTTCTGATGGGTTTGGTCATCCCATTGATGACTTAGAATTACAATTATGGGGCATTGTTGCTTAGAAATTATTAGGCTAAAAACAAAATCTCCTTTATATTGATTTATGCACCCTATCTGTATGAATGTGTATGTACAAATATACATACTTATATGTCACCAAAAACATATCTGTACTCATATAGCTTTTTGGCAGGTGGCATTTATCGTTTTTACTCTCTATAATCTCCAATAATGAACTATTAGATATATACACTAATCCATAGGGAATTTTTCATAGATTAAAGATGATGTGTAATAATGTTCAGAGAGATACTCTCTGGATTAGGATGGGTTACTAATATCTCACCGAAGTGCTCCTTGAGGGCTTATAATAAGCTCTGAAGTGGCTTGTGACGTCTGGTCACCTGCAAGCTCATGTACGAGGGATACGAGAAGGAAGACTGTCCTCCTCATGGGGAAGCAAGGAACTAGAACACGCTGGGCTTTCTGGTGCTGTTCCTTATACCTGGATCTCTCCATCCTCCATCTCTATGTCTGAGTTATTTTGCCCTCTCCTTCAGTTTTTGGTTGATAAGCTTCTCCTGAAGAGGGCTCTCCCTGTAGACAACGGTTGGTATTTTGTCATGACTCCCGCAGGTGCCACCATCACTGAGTCAAGGGCTGGTTTTCCCACCAGACTATAAATAGGAGAGCACCTGGCTTCTTGATGGACATTCTTCCACCTGGTGCACGGTGGTGCTACTTGTACACTTGTCACTGGCCAACAAGGTTCCTGCCACAGGACTTGACTACCTCCCAAGAAAGGCCGGTCCTGGTACTCAAAGGGCCTGTGTCAGTTCAAGAGAGGAGCTAGCTACAAGACTTTGCTTAAGAAAAGTAGGAGAGTTGGGCTAGGGGCATTGGAAGAAAACCACCAAATGTGAGTGCTAAATGAAGAAATAGGGGGCTGATGACCCCTGTTTGCCACGTGGGAAAAAAAGAAAATATTGTGGAAGGAACATTTCGAGCAGTTTGCTGAGGCATTTCCAGTGTAAATCTTCTCTTCTCTCTCTCCTGTGAAATCATCAGTAAATTCTAAATTGCCTGCTAATCCTTTTGAGAGGCTCTATTATTTATGGCGACCCAGAGAGGGAGAAAATTCTGTAACCACTGTGGCTCAGGCAAGAAGGAAGGTTAATATGGGGATGTGGGGACATGACATTCCTTGAGAGGAAGATGGAAAATGGAGAGATTTGAGGGAGAGACCAGGAAAACCCTTGAGGTCCTTGGGGAGGATGGTGAAACCAAACCTTTCCATTCATTTTCCCTCTCCTCTAAACACCCAAAACAGAAAAAAGATTCAGCCAGTGAAAGGGAGATGACTTGGTTTTGGTGTGTAAGAAGAGAACTGCCGTCCCAGTGCCCTACACATTTTAAAATGTTGGGCTGACTCTCATCAATGTCTGATCACTTGGGGGAATTAAGAGGGTGATCCTGTGGTGCTGGTAACCTTACCTCACTCAGCTTAGCTCAGATGCCTCTACCCCACACCAGAGGGCTCCCACTCAGGGGCCTCATGCAGGTTTTAGAATCGACCAAGCAGAGGCTGAAATTGGACTTGCCATGTTTGTAGCCATGAGGTCGCTCACCAGCCCCTGAAAGAATGTGCCATGGTTTCTTCACCTGTAACATGGAGGTGACAAGGCCATCCCACAGGGCTCTTAAGAAAATTCAAGATGATAATACGTGGCATCTGAGGCACAATCAGTGTTCCACATACGCAATTTTCCCTTCCGCTCTGAAACAAGTTGATAAAATGCCCTTTGAACTTCTCTCTCTCCTAGTGTCTCCAGCAGCAATAAATCATGCTAATTCTGATTCTGCTCTCCAATTCTTCTAAGTCTCAGATTCCATACCCATAAAATCAGTCAGACTCCATTCTTCTTTGACAAGACATCTAACATCTTTTGATTGCTAACTTATGCCAGGCTCTTTTGTGTCCTTGTGGTAAAACAAACAATCAAATAAACAAACCACTTTCTACATGGTAGATGATTTTATCATCACTATTTTACAGATGAAGAAGTTGAGACACTTACTCAAAGTCCCATAAGTAATAAGTGGCAAAATTGGAATTGAACCCAGAAAGACTGTCACAGAATCCAGCTTTTTATCAACAAAAAAAAGTGTATCATTTTACCTCTCCGTCAGGAGAATGAAGGGTACCTCTGATTAATAATAAGAAAAACCAAACTGCTACTTGATTATATTTGACAAGATAATTAATTATTTTATTTAATATAAAATGAGACACCTGAGGAAAGCCAGGTCCCATTACTTCCATCACCTAAGCTGGAAAAGTCACTGCTTCACTGCTAGGTGCGGTCCACAGGGCAGGCGAGCAGCTGGGTGCCTGTTAAAAAATGCAAAATCCTGGTACCTCACTAGACATACAGGATCAGAATGATCATTTTAACAAGATGATTTCTTTTCTCTGATCATTAATGTTTGGGAAGCATCCCTTTTGTTTCTTTTTTTTTTTTTTTTTTTTTAGAGAGAGAGAGTGCAAGTGGGGAGAGGAGCAGAGAGAGAGAGAGAGAGAGAGAGAGAGAATCCCAGACAGACTTCCTGTGAATGTAGAGCCCAACATGGGGCTTTGCACAGGGCTTGCCTTGGGCTTCATCTCATGACCCCAAAATCATAACCTGGGCCGAAATCAAGAGTCTTATGATGCCCAACCAACTGACCCATGCAGGCTCCCCTTCTTTTGCTTCTTGGACATCAGTGTCCTCATCTATAGAATGAGGAGCTTGGTCTTGGATATCCTCAGTCCACTCCATGACTTGTATGTGGTTCTCACTCCTGAGGTGACCCATGCTCTCTGTGTCCATACCTGAGAGATGAATTCATTCCTCTTCCTCTATCTGCATCAATCTCCAAACACTTCTTTTGGAGAGCTGAAAAAAAATGAAGCTATTCTTTATGGAAGAGTAGAAGACAATTGCAAAATCTTCATATTTTTCTAAATTGACTGGTTCAGGTAACCTCTTTAACTGGTTTTCCATTTGCACGAGTTCGTTTTATTCAGTATGTTGATCTATCTTTTTTTCATACTTTTACTGGGAGTATTATTTTAGCAAAGTATATACCTATCAAGGCCTATATGTTATTATTTAAGATAATTTGGCAGATATCTCCTTCCTTTAACAGAAAATACAAATGGCCGTTTTACTTTTGCATTCCTCACAATACCCAAGAAGAATCCCTTTGTTTTCTATTTTTTAAATGTTATTTTGTTATTTTTCCTTCATTGGTATATTGGCTTCTAAAGGGACAATTAAAAAAAAAAAAAAAGAGGAGAGAAGAAAATGATGATAACTCAGGGTATTTTTTTTTTTTAACAAAATGAAATTAGCTATGTCATTTTCTTCTTTGTTTTCTTAGTTTCCCATAGCAAACTGGAAGGGCTTTGACTGGAAACTGCACGGAGCAAATTTCCCCTAAACTGTTGTATAGGAACTGGTTGACTGCTAAGTGGCCTGTACCATAGGACTGGGTCTATATATTGTGATAAATAAATATAGATCAATAGGTAGATCCATCGATTTATAGGTGATAGCTAGCTGGCTAGCTGGAGATAGATGGATGGATGGATTGATGCATGGATGCATGGATATGTTTTCTACATGTATCTTCAGCAGCTACACCAGCAAGCTATCAGTTTTGTGGAGCCTGAGACACAAGGAGATGAGCCTGCATGTAGTCACTGCACTTTGATGGCAATAAACCTGGATCAATGACAGTAAAGGCTGCAGTTACTCTAACCTCAATTTGTTTTCATTGTGCAGAAAAAATGTATTTCCACTATTGAGCACTTTTATTCTTTGTGTGTTTCAATGTGTGATGAGAAAGAAATCCTTTTCACTCCTGAATAAACTTCTCAAAGAACATATTTGAAAGGCCAGCAGGTACATGAAAAGATGGTCACATCACTCGTTATTTAGGAAAAGAAAATTAAAACCATGATGAGATATTACCTCATTCCTCTTAGAATGACCATCACCAAGACAAGAGATAAGAAATGCTGGCCTGGATGTGGAGAAAAGGGGGCCCTTGTGCACTCTTAGTGGGATTGTAAACTGGTACAGCTCCCATGGAAAACAGTATGGAGAATCCTCAAAAAATTAAAAATAGAACTACCATGTGATCCAGCAATTCTGCTTCTGGGGATATATCCAAAGGAAGTGAAAATGATGACTCAAAAAGCTGTCTGCACCCCCATGTTCAGAACAGTATTATTTGTGATAGCCAAGACATGACAACAACTTGAGTGTCCATTAATAGGTGAATGGATAAGGAAGCTGTGATATCTATGTCATCTATATCATCTATATGTATATCTATATACATACCTCCATCATTAAAAATGAGGAAATTCCATTTGCATGTGGAAAAAGACCTTGAAGACATTATGCTAAGTGAAATAAGTCAGATAGAAAAAGATAAATACATAAGACCTCATTTACACATGAAGAAAGAAAGGAAGAAAGAAAGAAAGAAAGAAAGAAAGAAAGAAAGAAAGAAAAAAGAAAGAAAGAAAGAAAACGAAAGAAACCAAACTGATAGAAAGAGATCAGACTTATAGATTGTAGACACCAGAGGTGAAGGGTTGGTGGGGGTGGGGTGGGGTGAGAAAGTGGAGTAGAGATTGAAGGAAGGTTGTCAAAAGGTACAAACTTCCAGATATAAAATAAATATGTACTAGGGATACTATGTACAACATGATGACTAGAGCTAACACCACTCTATGATATATAGGGAAGTTGATAAGAGAGCAAAGCCTGGGCAGCCCGGGTGGCTCAGCGGTTTAGCACCACCTTCAGCCCAGGGCCTGATCCTGGAGACCCCAGAATCCCCTGCATGGAGCCTGCTTCTCCCTCTGCCTGTGTCTCTGCCTCTCTCTCTCTCTCTTTCTCTCTCTGTGTCCCTCATGAATAAATAAATCAAATAATTATAAGCAAAAAAAAGAAAAAAAAGAAGAGAGCAATCCTGAGTTCTCATCTCCAGGAGAATTTATTTTTCTTTTGTCTTTTCTGTTTAATGTATCTATATGAGAAAGTGGATGTCAGCCAAGCCTATTGGGCTAATCATTTCTCAATGCTGAAGGCCTTAAATTACACAGTAATGCATGCCAGTTATTTCTCGATAAAGAAAAAGAAGGAAATCATCATCACTACCTAATTTAGTATGTCCTATAATTATCATAAATAAATTCACAAAAAGAACCAAAATTCTTGCACCATATATTCAAGAGACCGTGGTTATGACATTTTAATAAAAACATTTAGTATTTTCTGAGAGTTTTGCAACTCCTTCACAGCTCGGAGTCACCAATAAATAGGGAACCTGTTAATAATCGATGTCTTAAAATTCATGCTCCTCATTCCTAGTGTCCAATCTTAAGCAAGTGATCAATGGACTCCATGTATCTTTTCCTTCTGATTTACAGCAAGGGAGAGGATGCTGTCTCTGTAAAATTGCCTGTGAGTCAGCTGTAGGCAGTTGTACAGTTGGGAAAATGGCCAGCTTAGCTCTGAAATCTCCAAATTCCTATTCTAATGCAGACTGGTTTATTCCCTTTTCTCCCATCCTCACCCAGAAAATAGTTTGGTTGATACTGGGAATGACTGCTTATGATTTTATTTTATTTTTTTACCTAAGTCACAAAATTCACGCTTTTAAATTTTCTAATGGTCCGAACTTTTCACAAATGTCTTATTACATGGTGAAAACATCACAGGAATAAAGTGGACCTCAAAACTACCCAGTACCACACTTCATGGAGATACTTGAACGTTTCATGCAAACTAACAAAAAGTAGGCAGACAGCTTAGGCCTTAATACCTTCAGGATGACAAATTCAATGAACTTCCTCCCAAGGCAGAGAAATTGGTATTTTGTGTGCTTGTTTGTTTATTTTTCTCCCACAGTCTAGTAGCAAATGGTAAAATAGATGGTCTTCAGATCCCACCTAAACACTTTGCAGACTGTAAATGTCTTCTCGCTATTATTTCAGAAATAATAAATGTGCTTTGTATTCATTTACAAATATGCATAGTTTTACACCCATATATATTTTATACGTCTATATCTGTGTGTTTGTATGTAAGTGTGAATATATATGTATTTCCAGACAAATTCGTAAGGTTGCTTATTTTGCAAATACCATGTAGATATTCGAAAGTAAATTCAAGGTCACCCAGGACCTTTGGCCCAGAACCCACAACTCTGGCGCTGGGAATCATTCTAGTCACCAGATTGTTCTGTCTTTCTGGGACTGCTTTTTATACTTATTGTGAATATTAAAAATTCCTTCCCTAAGTCATCCTTCTCCCACTGTGCAGCCAAGCATGTCGCTTGTTGCTGGCAGAATGAGCACAACATGAGCAGAGCTTTGGGAGGTAGAGTCTCTGCACTTCCTCCTCAGCAACACTTGATTTGGAATCTGGAGACTTCGTTCCTGGTGGGGTAACAACAACCTTTCCCCCATAATTAATTTCTGTAAGCTGCAGTTCATTAGCGAAAAGAATGACAGCCTCAAGACACTGATGCTGGCTTGTGTGTGACTCCAAATCTCTATTACCTTATTTAAAGGTGGAGTCGCCATTATTGGTAATAATATTTCAAACATCTTTTAATACCAACAGCAACTCAACCACCTTAAAATAATTCTGGTCGTGAGCAAACTAAGCAATTTAAAGGCAGCTCATGTTCTCTCTAAGTTTTTCATGGCTGCTACTGGGAATACTTGATAATTTATGAAGGCTTATACCATCAAATTAATTACATTTTCCGGATGTCACATGTCTTTTTTTTTTTTTTTAATACCTGCTAGCTCTGAATTATAAGTAACAACACTGTAGCTATTCATTCCTCTGGTTTATGGAAAATAATATTTGAACCATCTTAGAAATGCCATTATTCCAGGCACTGTCAGTTAAAGATGTGTCAGCAATTTTTTATTCTTCGTCCTATGTATTTTTGGTTAAAAATTAGAAGACAGTATCCCAGCTGGGAAGCAATTTTTTCAACAAAGTGTGAAAAAACATTGTTAGTCTTTTGTAACTAATTTGAGAGAAGAAAGAGCTAGTTGCTGGGGTATTTGAATTTCTTTTAGCCTATGGGAATGTGAATAGGTTTAGGATTGAACAGCCCTGGAAAGTCAAATGCACGGGTCCATAGTCAAAGCTAAAAGGAAATGAAACTGATTTAATGTGAGGTCACTGTGGATGAGAATCCACATAATACAAAATAGAGCCCATAGTCCGGTGTCTATTGCTCTTCTGATGATAGCTGGTCTTTCCTGTTGGATATAGACGAGATACCACTGAACCCATAGACAAAGGGCTCTTGGTTCTAGACTGATTAATTTTCCACTGCATTTTAAATTTGGTTTAGAATAGGAGTCAGAAGCTCTATGTGCTAGCTTAATGTAACTGAGGTCAATTTTTTCCTCTTGTATAATGAATGTAATAAAAGAAGTTCTTGTTTATTTAGTCAGCACATGTATAGAGAGCCCCACTGACTAGTACAGTCGTTAGATGCAGTACAGAAGAGTGGCTAGGGAAAGAAGTCTTGGAATTAGACAAACCTGGGTTTAAAATCTTGCTCTGCCCTTGTGAGTGTGCGACCTTGAGCAAATTAATCACACCAAGCACTAGCATATCATCTAAAACAAGGATTGGCAAACTACGGCCTGTGGACCATATTTAGCCCACTGCCTATTCTTGCAAATAAAGTTCTGCTGGGATGTGGCCATGCCCACTCATTTACATTTTGTCTCTGGTTGCTTTTATGCTATAGGAGCAGTGGAGTATCTCAACAGACATCCCATGGGCCATGAAGCCTAAAATATTTATCATCTGGCCCTTCACAGGAAAAGCTTGCCAACATGTGATCTAGGAAACTGAAATGATAGTACCTACCTGATAAGGTGATCGTGAGAATTGAGTAAGATAATGTGTACATATTCCTTAGGATGTTGCCGGGTATGTAGTGAATTCTCATTAACCGTTAGGTGTCATTTCCTATATTTTGCCAGACATTTGGCTCAGTGCCGGAGGCACCATGACAGCATTGACTCAGTCCCATCCTCAAGGAGCTTAAACCCATGATCTGGTGTGATGCCGTGAGAGAGTAGCACAGTCTGCTTAGTGGGTACGTAGAGGATCCATATGTAATGATATCTCTTTCCTCTATTTATTATGGGGTCTATTGTGGCACAGCCTATTCAGATGGAGCCAGTGGTGCAGCTGGTGAAATAATTCACCCAAGGCAGAACAAAAGAGAGAAAAGGTTGTCGAATACATTGCAAGGGGGCCACAGGCAGCAGCAAAGGAGAGACTGTCTACCCCGAGGCGGTGATGAGGCGTTGTAGTCACGGGGTGGACTGAGGAAGCATGGGAACAAATGGAATTTCCCCTTTTTTGGTAATCTTAGGAATCGTGCCTGGTTATAATTGGCTAGTATGGGCCTTTGGCTATTTCAAGGTGGGTCCCCTTAATGAGCCTGTTCACATCCAGCTTGGTGGTCACTGCAGGCCCTTCCGCCTTGCTCAAGTTTTCGTTGCTCAAGTCTGTTGCCTAAAAGTGGCCTCTAAATCGCACGGTTTGTAAAACCACACTTCATGTTTCTTCTTCCTGAGCATATGAGACATCTTCTAGATGACTTCTTAGTAATTAATTTCGTAATGTTTCTTCTCTCCAACTATGGTTAAGTTTGGCAATGGACAGACATTACGATTGTAAATGGAGCAGAGGGGAAACTAAATGGAATATTGGAACAGGACTATTGATTCACTTTTCTGGGTATATAATCAAACACAGAAAGTAAGGTGTTGTACGTATTAAACTTGGTATGGTGTGAGACCTAACATTAAGATTCAATATTATAGACTTCCTAGACATTTGGTAAAATCAGGAGGGCTCAAAAGCCTACCTATAAGTTTTCTGCACTCTGTTCCTGGAAATAAGGTCCCCTAGCCAAACAACCTTCTCTATCAAATGAGCCAGGTATACTTCCTGCTTAGCTCCGAGGAGCAGATTTCAGTTCTCTGCTGGCCCAGAGAATTATTCAAACAAGGCAATCTTATCCTCCCATGGACCTAGAGTCCCTGCAGTCCCAACAGCACAAAGCCGCCCCCCCCCCCCACAGCTCCTGGTAGCTCACTCTGCTCCCACTTGAAAGCCCCTGGGGTGTGTGACTAATAAACTATTGCTCCCATCTGTCTAGTGTTGGGTGTCATGTGTTCAGCCATCCCCATAACCCTAGAGTGGGAAAATCTCCCTTAACCAACAAAGATGAAGAGCAGGTAATTGAAACACCTGGCTCGGTGTGCACCATGACACATCGGAAACTCCTGGAGCCTAGTAGAACTCACTACTCACAGGGTGCCTTGGCAATTCAGAGTTTTGTGTTTTCTTTTGTTTTTAAAGGAAGGGTAGAGCCAGAGATCACTTAACCATGATAAAGATGCGGGACAAGGAGTGCCGCTGATGTAGACTTTGTTCCCAGAACAGCACAAAAAAAATTATGTGAAGTGAGTCCACATGGAACAGGTGCTCAGTCGGTCCCCTTGGAACAGCACAGCGTTCAGACTGTTTCCCTGTTGTAACAACACATTTTTTATGAAGAAGATGTGTTATGACTAATATCTTGAATTGATTAGACAGCTAATGTCAGCATTAATTAGTATATTAACCAAAAGTAGGGTGAGATGCTGAAATAGTAAAAGAAAAGAATTTTTATTTCTAAACTTTAGCCTCACTTTTTCTCTGTAATATTTTTTTCCAGTTAAAGATTTTTCATAAATGTAGTTGTGCACATATCGACATAATCCAGCTTTAGAACTTTTCCATTGCGCCCATTTGCAGTTTATCTACACTCTCACTTCCATCCCTCAGGTACCCACTGGTCTGATTTCTGTCTCTACAAATTGGCCTTTTCTAGGCATTTCATATAATTGGAAGCATACAATATGTAGGGGTTTTTTTTGTGTCTGGTTTGTTTCACTTAAAATAGCGTTTTCCTGGTAACTATAGTTAGCAATACTGTGTTGTATATTCAAAAGCAGTTAAGAGAGACTCGATTGTAAAAGTCCTTATCTCAAGAAAAAAAGTTTGTAACTCTGTGGCGATGGACGTTAATGAAACGTATTGCAGTGATTGTTTAGATCAAGTTATTATATTATATACTTCAAGGTAATATAACGTATGTCAGTTATGTCCCAAGAAAAACAAAACAACAAAATATTTGTTGAGCGAATTGATTTAAAAATAACGTTTGCAAGGTTCACCTGGGCAGTAGCACGTGTCAATAGCTCATTCCTTTATGTTGCTAAATAGTATTCCATTTGTATGAATTTCATCAGTCACTGGATATTTTTACCATTTCCAGTTTGAAGCTGCTATAAATAATGCCACTGTAAACATTCATGTACCTGTCTTGGTGTGAACAAGTGTTTTCATTGATTTTGGGTAGATTCCGAACAATAAAATGTCTGGGTTGTAGGGTAGGTTATGTTTAACCTTTGAAGGAACTGTCCAACAGCTTTCTACATTGGCTATATCATTTTAGGGCAATTGTCTTTGATACTTGCTATTGACTTGTCTTTTTATTATAGTCATTCTAATAGATGCATAGCAAGATGTTTATTCACATCTTTTGCCCATTTTTAGATTGAGTCATTTTTTTCCTTTATTTTTTTTAAAAGGTTTTATTTATTTATTTATTTATTTATTTATTTATTTATTTATTTATTTATGAGAGACACACAGAGAGAGGCAGAGACACAGGCAGAGGGAGAAGCAGGCTCCCTGCAGGGAGCCTGATGTGGGACTCAATCCCAGGACCCTGGGGTCACGACCTGAGCTGAAGGCAGATGCTCAACCACTGAGCCACCCAGGTGCTCCCGAGTCACATTTTTCATAGAACTGTAAGAGTTCTCTAAATATTGTTTGCAAGTCCTTTCTAAGATATTTGATTTGAAAATATTTTCTCCTAATCTGTGGTTTGTCTTTGTATTCTTTTAATTGTTTTTATTGGAAGCAAGGAAGTCTGATTTCAGTGAGGTCCAGTTTGTCAACTCTTCTTCCACGGTTATGCTTCTGATGTTATATTTAAAATTCTTTGCCTAACCCTAAGCTAAAAACTTACTCTCCTATGATTCATTCCAGAAACTTTATGTTTTTAGGTCTTACGTTTAGGTCTATGATCGAGCTAATTCTTGTTTATGTTTGACATAAAGAGCTATTTATTTGTTTGGTTTGCATGTGGATATGCAGTTGTCCCAGCACCATTTGTTGAAAAGTCTTTCCCTTCTGCCTTTGAATTGACTCATTGTCTTTGTTGAAGATCAATTGACCATAAATGTAAGAGTTTATTTATGGACTCTTAACCCTGTTCCATTGACCTCTATGCCTTTCCTTCCATGAATACCACACTGTGTTGGTTACTATGGCTTGATAGTAAATTCTGAAATTAGAAGTGTAAACCCTCCAAAATTGTTTGCAATTCTAAGTCTTTTGCATTTCTTTATGCTTTTAGTATTAGCTTGTCAATTTCTATTAAAAAGTCAGCTAGACTTTTGATGCTGATTGCATTGAGTTTATAGATTAATTTGAGAATTGCCATTTTAACAATACTGAGTTTTCCAATCTGTGAATATAAGATGTCACTTCATTTATTCATATTCTTAAGTATTTCTCACAAGAATATTTGACAGTTTCAGTGTACAAGTCTTATACGTTTTTGTTAACTTTTCCCTAAGAATTCTATCTTTTTTCATCCAATTCTGAATGAAATTGTTTTTTAATTTCATTTTGAATTGTTCATTGCTAGTATATAGAAATACAATTGATTTTGTATCTTGATTCTACACCCTATAACCTTACTAAACTCAGTTGTAGTTATTTTTGTAATTCCTTAGGATTTTCCACAAATAGAAATGTATCTCTGGTAATAGAGTTTTATTTCTTCCTTTCCTACCTAGTTGCTTTTTAAAATGTGTTTTTTTTCCTCTTTTTTCTTTCCTTTTTCTTATTTCTCTGATTAGACCCTTACGTACAATGTTGAATAGAAGTGACAAAATCAGACATCTTTCCTTTATTCTGTCTTAAGTGGAAAGCATTCACATTCAGTCTTTCACCATTAGTGTGACATTAGCTGCTTTTAAAAAATTTCTTGTAGATGCTCTTTATTGGATTGAGGAAGCTTTCCTCGTATTCCTGGTCTATTGTTTTTTTTCTTAAAACCTAATTGGATATTAGATATTTATCAAGAGATTTGTCTCCATTATTAAGATGATTATGTGGTTTTTGTTCTTTATGAAAATGAAGTATTATATCCTCTGTTTTTTGAATGTTAAGTCAAGTTTGCATTACTAGCAAATATCCTGGCTGGTTATGCTATATAATTTTTTTAATATATTGTTAGATTGTGTTTCCTCAATATTTTACTCAGGATTTTTGCATCTATGTTGCACTCCAGTTTTATTTTCTCATGATATCTTTGTCTGGCTTTGTTATTACATAACACTGGCATCATAGAATGAGTTGGGAAGCATAGCTAGTTCACCCTATACTGTGTTTGGATGTGGATGAACAGCTTCATAGGTCACTTAACACCTGAACTGGTCATATAACACATGGCTGGAGCAATGGCAGTGAAGAAAGAAGCATGGCCTAAGGAAGTAGATGACAGAGGTCTTTATTTTAGGATCACTTATTTCATTACCTCAAATAAGGTCTTTCAATTCCTTATTTTAAGAGTTTTCATTTTCTTGATCATATTGTATGGGTGGGACAGATGTGGATCAGAGCCTTGTTATGCAAAATATGATCCATGGACCAGCAGCTCTGACATCATCTGGGATTTCATGTCATTTTAAGGCCTTGCAACACTTCTCAACCTCAGAGTGGCCAGTCAGGCTGTCTACCTTTATATTTGACAGGCAAAATCTGACATGAGTCCACCATAAGTATTCCAGATACAAGAGATACAAATCAAATTCTTTGAGAGGCCCTGGGAAACCCCTCTCACTAGGCTTCAGAATGGTGGAACTCATAGCACCTCATACTTCATCTCAAGGAGTTTATTTCTAGAATTTCTTCCTGATTGCCATGTAGTTCAACCCAAACTGCAAGCGAAGTAAAGAGATAACAGTCATGAAACTAATTTTCAGATATTTTCCTTTGTAAATATATATCTTTGTAATATATATCTTGGTTCAGTAATTATTTTAGGAATGTCAAATCTATCGAATCTTCATGCCCTATTGAAATATCCAATATAAAAATTGAAGTGAAATAGTCCTAAGTTTTAAGAGAATCATAGCAGATATATATATGTACATATATAGATATGTATATGTATATATTTTATATATATAAAATTTCTTGTAGATGCTCTTTATTGGATTGAGGAAGCTTTCCTCATATTCCTGGTTTATTGGTTTTTTAAAAAACATAATTGGATATTAGATACTTGTCAAGAGATTTGTCTCCATTATTAAGATGATTATGTGGTTTTTGTTCTTTATGAAAATGAAGTAATATATCCACTGATTTTTTTGAATGTTAAGCCAAGTTTGCATTACTAGCAAATATCCTGGCTGGTTACGCTATATAATTTTTTTTAATATATTGTTGGATTGTGTTTCCTCAATATTTTACCTCAATTTTTCCTCAATATTATATATATATAATATATATATTTTTATATATTTTATATATATTTATATATAATATATATATTTCCCACAACTATATATATATAACTATATATAACTATATATAACTATATATAACTATATATATATATATAGTTATATATAGTTATGGGAGACCAATGAGAAGAGACTGCTTTCTGGTAGAGTGCAAATCTGAAGTTCTGGTGGATGATCCAAAGAAAGTATATTGGAGGGAGAGTAAAAGGATAGCCAGAAGGAAAGAAGAAACCAGGCATCATAAGCTTGAAGAATATAAAGAATAGGTATTTGGAGAAGAGTATGGATTTGGATTACACTGTCTCCCACATGAATGTATTTCTAGCTTCAAATTTCTGGGACATCTGAATCCTAGAGAATGCAGTAAATAAAGCTAAAAGAACTTTCACAAAGAGTCATACCCCACATGGCTCAAATAACTCTATTTCAGGAATGCTGCTAACAGTATGTGACCCACAGAAGAACACACCATCTCCCTCACTCGGCCACTGTGAAAGACTTAGGAGTGACTCAGGCAAAGTGGTTTTCCTGTGCTAGGGAAGGAGGGAGAAAAAGTGGCCACAGGGCTAGGACTGGAGGAGTAGTTTTGTGCCTGGAGGTTCCAGCAGAGCAATGGTATTCACAGGCAGGGACTCTCTTCTATCCACGGGGGTGTGGAAAGGTAGGTATTGCTTCTCATGAAGCAGTACCAACTGTCCAACAGCATCATGACCACCACGCAAGCAGACGTGTTCATGAGCCCATAGGACCTCTCATGAACCCTGGGAGGTGTGGCAGTGTACGGGGAGAAGCTGAAAAAGCCAAATCCTGTGTAAGTAGATAGGGGTTGTGAATTAATGAAAATTCAGTACAAATGTCTGTGTGATCCCATTTGTTACTCAAAGGATAAAAAGACCTAAGAAAATCTGGGTTTGGAAGGGCAGGCTTGGTCTCCTCAAGTATGGAGCAGAGTTGTGAACATTGAGAAGAAACTCACAAAAATGGGATTTGAAGTCATCAAGAAGAGGGTCAGGCTTGCTAAGGAATCATAAAACCGCATGAAAGAGCAGCACCCGCAAATGTGCTCCTTTTTCTCCATAACTTCTCTCATTCTGAGTGGAGGAAGCACTGTAGCAATTATCTTAGTCATAAACCACTGACATATGGTGAGCAGAATGTATAGGAGCTAACCTTAACCTTTTCATCCTCCAGAAACAGTTACATCTTTTTCAATGGAATTAGCATTAATGCATATGCACCTTAAAACGTCTTAACACTAACCACTCTTCCTCTGACTGTGACATTCCTTTCTGTATCCATCAACACCATGTTGGAATCTTCACATTTTGTTCTGCCAATTTTCAAAAATTCTCCCTCTCATCCATTCTTTGCATTTCCTTTCTCACCTCACTTTTCGAAATGAAGAGGAAGGAATATTTATGGGGGGGGGGGAACTATGCAACTCTCCCCAAGTGTTTTTCCAACTAGCAAGAAATGACTCTTGTTTTACTTTTTCCTCATGTTATTCGAGCTCTTGATTGCATGGAGACACAATTGCATGTTAGTACTTGATTCTGTGCTCAGTTGAACATTTCAGCGTCTGAGTCTGAAGTCTGGGAAGAGAGGGAAAGTATCATCAGAGATGTTTGGGCTTTAGGCCAAAAAAAGAATCAGACCCCCACATGAAACAAGACTCAACCCGGGAACGGGGCTCAGCTGCGAAACATATGTTTGGGGGGAAGAAAAGCACTTTTCTTCTTTGTAGTAGCCTTACCTTTGATACATTCCCCATTTGGCAGTCTTGACTAATAAAGCATTTTTAACGAAAGCAATCTTGTGAAATTCTTGGTTTTCATCCTTCCATGTTTTAAATTCATCAGATTCAGCGGTGCCCTTTTCTGAACATTAAGGTTAGTGGTCTTTCACAGAGATTTGTAAGGCACATATGCACTGATGTTAAGTCAGATGAAACAGACTTAAGTGTTTCTGGAGGATGGAGAGGTTGAGGTTAACTTCTGCCCGTTTGACTAACTGTATGTCAGCGGAGCGTGACTGAAATAAATGGAGCACAAGAGTTGGATCCTTAGTCGGACGACACAATTCAGTTTATCACCGGGGTGAAAGCAGAGACCAGTGACCAGCCACCATGCTGTGCAATTGCATTTTCTGCTACATTTGTGCTACCCCCCTGAACTAGGGAGCTGGGTCACTGTCCCATTCTGTTAGGCGAAGTATGCAAGTCGTCGCAGACCTTCCAGGTAGCAACATCTGGGTGCTACTTCCCAGCCCAGAAAGGGCCTTAAGGAACTGAACTCACGTACTTGCACATCTGTTTCAGGTTTGTCACTGTGGTTGGTGTTCTCCTTGGGAGGATGTCCTTGAAGAGTCTGTAGTTGCCAATTGCAAATGTCACCGTTTTTCGGAGGTGCCCACGGAGCCCCACAAAGGCGTTTGGTGAACAACCTTTTAAGGGCTGCAGGCTGATTCTCAGAGGGAGAACATCTTGGCAACCAGTCAGGTAAGCCCCTGATCTAAAATTAATGCTTTTGAAATGTGGTGTACATGTTTCATAATTACTCAATAAGCAAGATCAATCGTAGCATTTTCCAGGGCCTGATATGAGAATAATTAACACGTCTTTCCCTATTTTATTCTGCTTTGGGTGCTCCTGGGAGTCTGTTGACCTCAAAAAAAAAAAAAAAAAAGATAAATTAATTAAGCATTGGGCTGGTGACAGTTAAATGAAAAACCACACCAAAATAGTCTAATGATATATTCGGGAAACTTGGTGCTCCACCGGGACTGAGTCAGATGTGGGACCAGAGGTTAAACACCTGTCTTATTAATGGGTCTTTGGAAGAATAGCTACCTAAATATAAAATAATTCATCTGGTGAGTTAACTGAGCCTCAAGTCAGCCCCACAAATGCTAAGTTTATGCTTGCTGTCCAAATTAATTACCTCCAAATGATAGTTTGGAATTGGCCAACCGTTAGTATTCAGACTTGCTTCTATTCAGGCAAGGAAGACAGAGAGCAAAAGAACAGGGCAACCAGCTGAAGAAGGAGAAGAGTGAATAGTCTCAATATACTGACTAAAACAAAGCCTAAAGCCTCTGGGCACAGCGACCGTGACTCACCTTCCATGTCTCTACAGATCCATTTATCTGCACCGAGTACACAGTGCTGTTGTAAGAATTTTAAAGGAGCTTAAGAGGCTTTAGCTCTACAACACCCTTGGCTGTGATGTCTGTATAATGGATGTCTCTTATAGAGTTAGAATGGAAATCTCATGGCTTATTTTTTCCTATTTGATTCCTAATACATAAATATTGTGCTTACTGTAAACTTCAGGGGGCCAGAACTGGTGGCTGTGCTTGCCATGGAGCAACGCTTCAAAAATTCCCAAATGAATGTTTCATTGAGAATAGAATTCTGGTGTCAGAACGGAAGCATCACATGCAGTTTCAGGTCAGGCAGAGGGATGGAGGTTAAAAAATAATCATAATAAACAAGTTTGTGGGAACTCTAGCCTCAGGACCAGGTTTCAGGACCATGGAGGACCCAAGAGCCATGAGGTAGAGCTCTGGGGGAGGTCAGCTCTCCCTTTAAAACTGACCTTGCAGCTTCTCTAACGCTTGGGCTCTTCCTCAGCCATTTCTGGCTTCGTTCTCACAGTCAAGCTATGAAATATGCCCTCTGATTATTCTTAGTCCATAGGTTGTAAAAGGAAAGCCCAGAGAAGTTACAGATTTTACCCGGCATAACATGATGTAAAGTGCTGAACAGGAAATGGACCCTACAGTGTGATCCTGGTGCCCAGATTCTCAGCAGCCATTCTCTGCTGCCTCCCACTGACATCCATGATCAATGGCACACTCGACAGTGTCAATAATTCTGATGATGTGATTTTTGAGAGGCCGAGATGTGTGAAATGACATGAGCAATTAATAAGCTCACTAACACAGGTTCAACCAAAACAACCTAGGTTCCTAGTTGTGCAGAAGATTGAAATTTCAGAAGAAAGGATGCTTAGCTAGAATAATAATTTCAATTTTAGTATCGCCTTTCTTGTATTTAGTGACATTTTCTGACACGGAAGTGATCAATGCATACTTTACTAAGCTGACTAAGGCAAGAAATATAATCAGGATAGAAAAGCAAACTTTCGCATCATCCCATCAACTAGAGATAATAATTTTGAACATTTTGTTGGATTGCCCCATTGTATGGATGCTATGTGTGTGTGTAGCTGTGCTCATATATGTATGCGGATGTTGTAAAGATATTTACCAAAGATCACAGAAAACTAAGTGATAAAATCAGGATTCAAACCCAGATTTGAGTATATAAATATGTACATATCTAAAAACATCTTCCTGAAAAAAATCTTCCTGTAAGTATAACACATAAATGAGATTTCTACTTAAACAGTACTTCGATTGGGGTACCCAAGGGGCTCCCTCGGGTAAGCATCTGCCTTCAGCTCAGGTCATGATTCCAGGGTCCTGGGATAGAGCCCCTGGGATAGAGTGAGCCTGCTTCCCCCTCTCCCTCTGCCCTCTACCTGCTCATGCTCCCTGCTCTGTGTCAAATAAATAAAAATAAAATCTTTAAAAAACATTACTGCCATTAATTACATTGTGGATCTAGTCTTCAGTGGCCATTTTCTCATTTGCATTAAGTTTTATGTCTATTACATAGACACTCTTTAACTGATCTGTGTTCACTCCTGTTTTGGACCCATTGTTGTCTTTTCTTGAATTTCTTTTTTTTTTAAATCCACCTTTTAAGGTATGATTGACATACAAAAAACCTGTGCATATTTCATGTACAAAACGTGATAAGTTTGGAAATAAGTGCACATCTGTGAAACCATCATCACCATGATCTATGTCACAAACGCATTCATCACCTCCAAAAGTTTTCCACCCTCTTATTTTTCCAGCTTTATTAAGGTATAACTGACAAATAAAATTATAATATATTTAAACCATTCAATATGATGACTTAATATATGTGTACATTGTGAAAGGATTCCCCCCACTGAGTTCATTGACACGTCCATCACCTCACGTAGTTACCTTTTTTCTAAAGAACATTTAAGTTCTACTCAGCAAATTTCAATTATACAATACAATGGTATCAGCAGTGATCACCATTTTCCACGTGAGATCTTCACACCTTATTCATCTCATAATTGACAGTTTGTATTCTTTACCAATCTCTCTCTATTTGTCTCATCTTCCAGGCCATGGTAACTACCATTCTACTCTCTGTTCCTCATGAGTGTCCCTTGCATGTTTTTTTTTTTTTTCTTCCAATACCATGGATGAGTGATATAATGCAATACCTGTCTTTCTCCATCAGGACTATTCATTTAGCATAATGCCCTCCAGTTTCATTCCTGGTGATGCAAATAACAGGATTTTCCTCTTTTTAAAGGCTAAATATGATTCCTCTGTGCATGTGTGTACCACAGAAGACACTTTCTTTATCTACTTACCTATTTACAGACACTTAGGTTGTTTTTATACATTGGTTATTATGAGTAACATTTACTATGATACGATATTTGCAATAATATGTTCTATGAACACGGAAGGACAGATATCTCTTCCAGCCAACAATTTTGTCTCCTTTGGATATATACTCAGAAGTGGGATTGCTGGATCCCAGGGTGGTTCTTTTTAAAGTTTCTTGAGGAAACTTTATACTGCTTTTCATAGTGGCTGTACCCGTTCATATTCCCACCGAATTGTTCAAATTGTTTAAATAGTTGTTTTCAAGTACTTAACTATTACATTTTCTCACCCCCATGGACGTCTGAAATAGTGGGTGTCTGCACACAGAAATGAAAATCCTAAATATGTATTCTTTATATCCCACTGGATCTGATCTTGGCTCTCATTAAAATATTGATGCCTTACCTTGTTCCTTTGAATTCTATATTAAAATATTAAGTCCGTCCTCTACTAAATTATTTTTGCATTATATTCAGAATATTATGGAAAGACTATACTGTAATTTTCAATTGCAAGTTCATTTCTTTCACATTGTATACATTTTCTTATCCAAGATCTTTTTCTCTTTACGACTTAATACTGCATTTTATTTGATTTAATGTCTTCTTGTATATATATGAAAACCTAAGTTAGAATTAAAAAATATATACTCTTTCTTCTTGAAGGACACCTCTTTTAAAAGAAGACACTTGTGATGATCTCAGGGTCATCCTTTTCTTTTGAACTGCGATATAATTTCAAAAGCCTGGTGGTTTCTCTCTGCTTGTCCTTGCATAGGACAGCTTATGTTTACCGGTGATTGACTTAAAATAAATTTGGAATTGAGATTGATGTGGACCTCTATCCAACTTTCATTTTCAAATGAAGAAGGTATAAAAACTAGATTTATCATAGTTTTCTTGGACTAGCTTTGGTATTCTGGAGGTTAGGAGTGTAAAGGAGTATAAACTTTCTCACTCGAAAGTTTGAGTGAGAACACTGGGCAATCTTTGCAGGTGACTTTGCCTCTGGTGCAAAGGATTCTGTGCTTGTTATGGATGCTGCAAATGAGCCCAATGGTACCTCATCCAGAGCGATTCACCTTTTCCCGTTGTGTGGTGCTTGGTCTGTTCTCATCTCCTCTGAGTTGAGAGTTGTCAGTCGCATTCCATTGGTTCTCCTCCATCTGGCTTTCTAAGACTCTCCCGCTATTGGATAATGAAGCAACTGTACTCAGGTTACTCTTTTGCCCAGAAGCCCAGAACTGTAGTGTAAATATCTAAAAATGAAATTGTGAAATAGGATTTAAGAATCAGATACCCTGGTTTCTATCTTTATTAGCCATTGCCTTTTGGAGAATCATCTAATTTTTCTGAAGATCGGTTTCCCAATCTGCAAATTGAAGGAAAATACTTTCTTCCCTGCTGGGCTGTTGGGAGGCTTCTGGGAGGTACTGAGGCACAGAGGGTCTACGGCAAAGCTCTCTAATCAATGGTGGTGTGGTCTTTCTCCTGAGTCAGATTCATATAGGAATCCTTTTCAAAGTATGCCACAGTCCCAGCACTCTCAAGAAACATCATTCTCTTCTTCAGTCACACTTTTGTATTTTGTGGAGTTCTTAGTCAACCTACAATACTTGGTATGTTCTCAATCAATGCTTAAAAACTGGTATGATAGACCTAATTTGGGGTGTCTTTGGGGATTTAGCAAATCATCTTTTCAGGTTGTTTCTCATCTCTTGGTTTTAACCACTTTTTTTTTCATGGATACACTTTAATTGGGAAAGAATAAAAGAAATAAGACCATCTCGAGTGAGAGCTTGAGGAGCAACTAAACCAAAGAGAAGGCATAAGGGAACATTCTTCAGTGTGAGTGCTCTGTAAAGAATGGGTATTCCTCGTTGTCACCCGGCTGCCTCTTCTGCACACGAGCCCCATTTGCTGTGAGATCAGGGGTGGCTTTGTCCTTCCCTGAGCACCAGCATTAATCCCTGTCCCAAACAGCCTTGGAAATGGGAAGCAAGAGAAGCAAAAGGTGGATTTCATGAACATGCTTCTGTCACCACACTTTTCCGTTGCTTTTGTGCTCTATCCTGTCAGTACCCCACCATATGGTGTGAAAAACACTCGCTAAAATGTGATTTTTTAGTTACTTTGCAGTTATAATGGGTAATTGTGATCTGCTTCACAGCTAGCAATGAATGAAAGTGGCTCCTATGATATCACCAAACTTCAAAATGCATTAGAGGGATGGGAGGGAGGAAGGAAGGATGATCTCTACTCCCATCTTTCTATAAATCACAGTGGTTACCTCTAATAGTTTAAGTCAGAAGGGAGCACTCGGGCAGTTGCTTCTAGTCATTATTAGTCAAGCAGACTCCTGAGCTGCACTTTTATAACTGTCCCTCTCCATGGCTCCTCATTCCACCTTTAAAGATGAGCCTCTGTGTCTAGACTTCAGGGCATCTTAACTTCCCTCGTACCACAAAGCTCATCTGCAGCCCCAACTGGGGATTGTAGAGACTCCCTCCGGTGGGCACTCCAGCCCTGTCAATTAGGTAGGAAATAGCCCACACTGGCCCCAGCGGTTTGAGTTTGATTAACTGATCCTCTACATTAAGCAAAAAACATTAGGAGCAACGGCCCTAATTGGCTCGGTTATCTATAAGCTTACACATCCTGGGAGAGACTTCTTCGTCCCTGCAGTAGTTAGGCCTTCTAACCAGACCATTCCCATTGACGTTGCTGCCTAAGAAGACACATTACCTAGCATTTAGCCACTGCCAATAGAACCAGAGCTACCTCCGCCCATCCCCTGCTTTAGAATTACAGGTCGGAGGATGCCAGAGGGTGGGGTTCCCAAAACACCCCTCCTGGTTGCTGCTGACCTCAAGTCCCACAGCTCAGTTGACCTCAGATGCCTCATCTTTAACATGAAGAGAATGGTCAGGAAGCCCTCCTCAGGCTTTCAGTTTTGACACTGTAAGAGCTGATGACTTGCAAATTTGCTCAAATGTTACTTTGCATACCACTGGCCATTTTTAAAATTTTTTTATTATTTTATTATTTTTTTTATTTTAGGGAGCAACCGAATTTGTACAACTCACGGATATAAAACTTACAAAAGCCCTTTTCCCTGTTAAAAGATAAACTGAGGCATATTGACATTTTTTTTTTTTTTTAGTTTGTCCCAGCATTCATCCATTGGAACCAAGCAGCACCCCCTGGGGTCAGGAGCTGCCCCACCCACTGAGGCTGGGGAGACGTGGCCAAAGCAAAGTAAGGAAGTTATGATAGGCTGGAGCTCCAAAGCTAGTTGCCTGTTTGTGATGGATTGTCCTTAGGTCCCAGTTTCATAACCTTGAGGCATTTACAGGCTTAGATTCTGGTTTGCTCCTGTAGGTAGCAAAGCCTTAGAGCCACTTCAGTCGAAGGGCCTCCTCCTTTAATCACTCTAACACCCCTAACGCTTTAGAGGAGGAAGCTCAGACCAAGCCCACCCTCGTCCCTGGCAATGGCAGAGGAAGCTTTTACCCTCGAATCTGGGTTCTATTGCTCCAGGTTCTGCCTTTAATCAGGTAAATAACAATGGGAAAACCACCTAAAACTTTTGAACCAGTTTTTGCCTTTGTAGTGCGAGAGCCAGTTTGTTGTAAAGATTATAATTCATGTATGAAAAGTGCTTGGAACACAGTTAAGTTTTCGATGACTCCCAGGCAGGCGTCTGCTCTGCGATTTGGGTGATTCACAAGCCCTCCCCTCCTGTGTCTTCACCTTTGGGGAGGGAAGAAGGAGCTCCAAGAGCCCAGGACCTGCCCCTGGCCCTGAATTCTCAGATCCTCGCAGAGCCCTAAGAGATGGCTCCAGGAAAATATATTCTGTTTATTTGACACATTTCAGTCTCACTCTCTCAATTTGGGTTCTCCTTGCAGTTTTACTTTCCGAAACAGTTTGTTCTGTGACAAAAGGTTTGCAAAAAAATACGAGGATAATTGCTGAAGTTTCTCTCTTCTTGACAGTAATTCAATGCCTTTAACAAAGTTTATAATCCTTTTGTACCTAAATGTTTATGTGTGTTGTTAAACCATAATGTAAAAGTATATAAACATTTTCACATGTTCTACAGATCAAATATGGTACGTATGATAATAATTAGAACCACCAACCTAACATATTGTGAAAAATGCCACATATGCATTTAATTATAGTTTCTGATTTTCGAGCATGCATTCAGGAAAAGGAGGAAGTGGCTTTCCATTTAACTTCTTCGCTGCTAACAGAACATGCATGTGTTTTGGCAAGTTTCCTAGGGAACATCTGTCTAAGAGGGAACGTTGGAAAGTTAATCGACATCTACAGAGCCTGGGCAACTGCTGTATGGCCCATGCTGTCTCTGTTAAGCTTCTTAACCGTGTCTCCCTTTAAGCAGAATCACAAAACATACTATTGATTCAGCTCTCTGAGTAAAAAAACAGATCCCAAGCAAAAACGTAGACTGGTTTATTTACAGAAGAGCTTTATGAAGTTGGTAAACAACTTAGCCTCTTTTTCCAAAAGAAGTATATGTCGAAGACACCATGGCTGAGGTGGGGGATAGGGCTGTGGGGAAGGGTTTGTAAATGGCTTGCGGATATGTTTCCAATGGTTCATACCAAAGGAATGAGTGGAAAAAGACTCCTTAGAATTGAGTGGGGGTGGGAGGGCTGGGGATGGGATGGAGTGAAACTAAATAGCGCTTGAAAACATTGCCTCGGTTCCTGGTTAGAGGAAGTATGATGAAGGATTTGAAAAAATAATAAAGAGCCCAGCAGTTTAGAGGAGCTGGCTGGACAGATATAAATAGAATGGGATTAAGTTTTCCCTTTTTCAGCTAGGTTTGACAAGAAATGTACTAATGGATTACAGATGAAAATTCTAAATGGTAGAATGAATTGTTTCATGCTACTTCTTGGAAAATTACTAGGAATGTAAGAATTTGAACTCAATGCCTTGCTCAAAATCTGATAAAAAAATCTCTTTTTTTTTTTTAAACTGCAGGTTTGTTTTTCTTCACTTCTTAAATAATTGTGCCACAGCAAGGACGCTGAAGGCTATGGTGATAAGTAAAGCAACAGAGAGCTGCCACATAAAATATAGGACACCCAGTTAACCTTGGATTTTGGATAAACAATTTTTTATTTACTGAGTCTAGCGATTGTAGTCAGGCAGCCATTTGGGTAATGGAAAGCTACAAGTCAAAATCAGGTAGGTGAGCCTAAAACAGGGTGAAGGGAAGAACACAGTGGGGGTGGCAGCTGGTAAAGAAGAACCAGAAGCTGGAAGATTTGTCCAATCAGCAGAAGGAAGCCAAAGCTGAACAAAATAAAGAGACTCAGCAGAGCTTTGATAGGGTGCAAGCTAGGGTGCCATGGCCAAGGCAATTGTATTAGTTTGATAGTATTAGTTTGATTAGTTTAGTGTGATTAATTTAGTTTTAGATAGATTAGTTTGATTAGTTTGTATTAGTTTGATACTCCACAGCAGAGTGCTATAGACGAGGTAGCTTAAATAACAGAAAACAGAAGATTAGTTTCTCACAGGTCTGGAGGCTAGAGATGGAGATGTCATCCGGGGTTGATTTCTTCTGGGACACCTCTCCTTGGTTTGTAGGTGGCCATTGTCTCCCAGTATCTTCACATGGTCATCTCTCTCTGTGTTGGTCTGTGGTGTCCTCATTTTACCCTAATTACCTCTGTAAAGGCCTTGTTTCCAAACACAGTCACCTCCTGAGGTGGTGGGGGGCTAGGACTTCCACATATGAATTTGGGAGGGGACGTTATTTAGCCCATCACACGATGTTATGCTTACCGAATTGAAGTCAATCCAGTTCAGTTCTGCAAGCATTTATAACTACTTAATGTAGTTGATCTCTGTGCCAGGTGTTGGGGAAACCAAAATTAATAGGGCATGGTGCCTGCCCTCAATCATACTGTGCGGTAGGGGACCCAGGCACATACACAAGAACCCTGGCTTAGAGACAACAGATCTAGATCAAATCTTGGCTCTTCTACATACTGGCTAAGTGAGCCTGGAGAGTTTTCTGATCTAACAAAGAGGTATAATCATATCAACTTGGTAGAGTAGTCTTGAGGAATAGCAATAGCAAGTTCCTGGTACATAATGGTAGCCCTTACTATTACAAATTGTTCAGAAAACACAGAGGGAGGTAACTGCTAGAACCAGGGGAATTTGGACAACTTCTTCAAACAGCAATCATTACAGCTGAGCCTTAAAACACTGGGAGGATTTTGCCAGGTGGAGTACAGCTAGATCATAATATAAATATGAAAAAGCTAGAGGTGGGCACAGGTCTCCATGTGCCCACAGCAGAGCAGGGCCAATGTGAGTGGTGGAAAATAAGGCAAGAAGGGAAGGTCGGCGCTGCATTATGAAGGCTGGAGTATCCTGCTAAATCGTCTGAAGATTTTGCTATATGCAAAAGAAACACTGTGCTTTGGGGTAGTTTCGTGTGTTTGTTGTTGTTGTTGTTGGCTGCTTATTTATTTTTATTCTTTTCATAGAGAATTAACTACTTTCCAAAGGTGGTATTTGGGAGTGCTTGATTATAATGGAAATGAGAAGAAAGCTAATAAAAAAGAATAGCTCCCGTCCAAAGCAAATTCTGGCAAACTGCATATAATAGGACTAGATCCATCTCTTACGTAGTATTAGTTGACAAAATGGGTCTTTGTGTTTTCACAATGACAAAACAAAACGAAAATCTCTCAGCACCAGCCTCGCCCTAACTCTTCCCACTCAGTACATAAAAATGCTCAAGTCTTTCCTAGCTTTTAGAAGAAAATCCCTCCTCTGATCTTCCATCTTCTCTTCGCCTATGATTTAACTTTATTTTTTGCTGCTCTTGTTGTTGTGACAAAGAAAAAAAAATATGTGCCTTACTACCAAGTTATACACGTTTATTGCAGATGAATTAGAAAATATGACAAGGAAAGCAAATACAAATTGCCAGGAACTCCCTCCAAACACCCAAAGATCATTCAATCCTCCGAATAGGTACACACACATATATTTTCACAAAATAGGGTGGGATCAAACTATGTTTTCTGTTTGGTTATGCATTTCTTTAAAATTAGCTTTTTACCAAAGAATAATACAGAAAGCTATACAGCCAAATGTTAGCAATACCCATAAAAAAATAAAGTATCCTCATCTTTCCAGCACCTTCCCTCTTCCCCAAGGTCACTGCTCTCCTGACTTCTCCCCCTGTAAGTTTGTTTTGCCTGCTTTTGAACTCTAAATAGG
The DNA here is from genome assembly GCF_053574225.1 of Canis aureus. Lineage (NCBI taxonomy): Eukaryota > Metazoa > Chordata > Mammalia > Carnivora > Canidae > Canis > Canis aureus. Next base: position 4,989,783 of record NC_135638.1, on the reverse strand, counting down.
GTAATCTACTGTTCATACAGTGTGTGCTGCTTTCCAACTTGCTTCCTTCATTCTACATCATGTTTGTGGGGTTCATCCATGCTGTTTATTGTGGATTTTTCATTGGTGCATAATAATTTACTATGCGAATCCATCACTATTTGCCCATTCTTCTGTTCATGAACATTTGCATTGTTTTCTGTGTAGGGGCTATTATGAACAGTGCTGCTGTGAAGGTTACCGTATACGTATTCTAGAGTACGTTTGTGTACATTTCTATTAGGTATATATATTCAGGAATGAAATTGCCAGAATAAAAGAGTCTGAAAATGGTTTTCCAAACTGATTATGCTAGTTTTTATGCAACTTAAAAAAAAAAGATTTTTAAAATTTATTTGAGAAGAGTGAGAGGAGTAGAGGAAGTGGGAGAGGGAGAGAATCTCAAGCATGCTCTGTGTTGAGTACAGAGCCTCCCTTGGGGCTCAACTTGGGGTTCAACCTCACAACCCTGACCATGACCTGACCTGAAACTGAATTGGACGCTCAATCAACTGAGCCACCAGGTGCCCCAACATTTCCTACAAATTTATAGAAGGCCCCAATTGCTCCATATCTCCAGGAATGCTTGATATCATACCCCTTCTTAATTTTAGTCATTTTGGTGGGTGTACAATGATAACTGATGTTGTTTTTTAAATTTCTATTTCCTTGACTATGAGTGAAATTGAGCATCTTTTCATATGTTTATTGGCTAAACATCCTCTGCCTTTTTGTTATGATTTATAGGTATTCTCTCTATGTGTCCTGGATGCAAGTGCTTTACATTCTTATACTCTGTGGCTTGTTTTTTTTTTTTTTATCTCATAAAACATCTTGATGAATAAAGTTTTTTTTATTTTAATCAACTCCAGTTTATCAATCTTTTCCTTTATGTCCAGTGATTTGTAAGTCCCATTTATGAAATGTTTGTGCCAAAGTAGCAAAGATAGCCTCCTACGTTATCTCCTAGAAATTTTTTTTTATACTTCCCTCAACATTTAGATAGGCAATCGTTAGAATTAATTTCTTTATATGGTGTGAGGTAGGATCCAAGTTTAATTTTGTATTCTCATTTTTATACTCCAAAAAGAGTCCCATTTATTGAAAAAAATCTCTTCTTTCCTTAGTCTGCAGTGTGTCCAAGAATAGTTATTTTTTCATAATTCCAGTGTTCATGTATGTGTGGGTCTATTTCTGGATTCTCACTTATCCTCCTATAAATCCAAATTTACCTATGGCTATTTGATTTTCATTTTAAATTTTTTAAAAATTAGAAATTCAGTTATCTTGTCCTACTAGATACATTCCAAGTGCTCAGTAGTTACATGTGGCTAGTGATGATGAGGGTACTGTGAATAGGGAACATTTCCATCATCTGGAGAGGAGTTTTGGACAATATCACTCAAGATTGTTACAGTCTAATTTCATAGCTTTTATTACTATATGAGGAAGTCTTGTTTTCATTTGCTTTGTCTATTATTGAAATATAAATTCTATAAATGCAGGAATCTGGTCAGTTCACTGTTATATGTAGAGTTCCCAAAATACTTCCTTACATAGTGTTGAATAAATCAGTAAAATTCTGCTGTGTCCTATGAAGCCTGGAATTGCTTTCTGAATCCACTGTATCCAATCTTAGTGAGCCTCCCCAAGAATCAGAGCAGAGAAGGATACTTGGTCATTTTGAAATCTTTGTAATGGCCCACATCTAATAGTTTTTGATAAAGACAATGTTGTTCTTGCAGACATGACATTGATATTGATAAATGTCAACTTTCCTTAAGTACTTTCTATTACATACATCCTAAAATTTATGTTCATTAACTCATTTAATGCTTATAACAACTCTATGAGTAGATACTATTATTATTCCCATTTTATGGATGAGAAAGGGATGCAAAGAAGTTCAGTGACTTGTCCAAGGTCACAGCATCAGAGGATACAAGTAACTAGATTTACTTTTTTTTTTCTTTAAGTAACTAGATTTAACCCAAATGTCTGCTGAAGAGCCTGGGCACCTAATGAACAGTATTATTAGTCCAGTCTTAGTGCCTCTCAAGATAACTTGTAACAGTCTTCAGCTCATTTTTGTTTGTTTATATGTTCATCCATTATGAAAAATCGAATTGCTGCTCAATATCAGATAGTGTTTGCAGCTCTGAAAATTTGTTGCTCTTTGCCGCTTCTGTTCTCCCTTCAGAGTATATACCATATAACACCCCATGGTCCAAATAATTCAGGTATTTCCACTTTCTAGGTTCTAGAAGCAGAACAGGAATTTTAGTGGATCAAGGAGTGCTTTGAAGAGAGAGACAAGTAGGGAGGCAGGATAGGGCAAGATGTGGGTCCCACTGGTGTTCATCCTCAGGCTGATCCCTTAGCTGTGGGCATGAATTGCACCACGGTCAAGGGAATAGGCCCTATATACCTGTATGTTATTCAGTTATTGGCAGGTGGGGTAGGGGGCTGCCCTGGTATGCACGTGCATGTCTGTACATCACAGTAACCTTTAAGGAGAACACTCCTGTTTAGATCAGCTTGGGAGATTTTTCTGGAGGAAAAAAAAAAAAGGGCCATTAACCACCAACACTCACAGAAGCTGAGGGGTAGGTATACTGGCCAAGAAAAGGGGATCTTGACCAGAAGGCACCTACAGCGTTTGCTACCCTCACCCTCCGTTAATGTGTTTCTGTTTTATTCATTACTTTAGATGAGTATTAAATACTGTTTGGCATGTTCCTACATTGACTGGTTTTGTGTGGATTTCACAAAACACTTTCACAGTCCTGATTACTGCTGCTGTGTCTCTACTTCAGGAATACATGTGTTGCATGCATTTAAAGATTTCCAAGTGGAATGAGATCAGAACGAAATAAGAAAACCCTACAAGCTATTTTAAATAACAGCTAGTAAATAAAAACATCTGGTAGATGACTAAGACCCATGTCTTGAACCTTGGCAAAGAATATGTGATGTACCTTTAAGGAGGAGTGTACACATTAGCAGATTTCCCAGTGACTTGTGGTGTCTAACAGGGAGCTCAGGAAATGGAGGCAGGAAGATGTGGACTCATTCCGAGAGCTCAGTGGGACAAGAGGGCACAGAGCATGTCTCCCCCTGTTTTATTGATCTTTATACTGTGTTCTGTTTATGCTCTTTGGAAGAGTAGTTATGAAAAACCAGATATTACACTCATTGGCTGTGAATGTGACACCAACATCTGCTTGCCTTGGCTTGATGCCTCTGGTAGGAACCATCGGGAATGCTTTAGCCCACACCTTCTCTTTGGAAACAACATGAGCAAAAAGAAAACTTCAAAGGCCTTAAACACCTGTGTAACCTCTTCTGTGCCATAGAACAGCCATGCAGACTGATTCTGAAAATCAAGCCCTCTGCTACCTGCCTCCCTTTGAAGATGCTGGAAAGAAGCAATTGTACATGGTCCTGTTGGCCTGTAAAGTTCTTATTTCCTGCGTGGTTCTGCTGAAAACTCAGGGAAAAAAAATCCTTATTGCCTCTAAAAAAAAAAGAAGAAGCAGAAAACCAGGAATGTTGAGTAGCAAGAAGTATCATTTTCCCACCCTCACTGCAGCTTCACTTAAAAGGTCAAAGCAAAATCTTTTGGTATCATTTTGGTAATAGATATTTAGCGCAAATCCCACTGAGCCTTTATGACTTTATTCTCAGTTTTCCAAAAATGAGATATAACTTGTTTCAACTGCTTAAAACAGAGGGGCAAACCACGCATGATGAATGCATTTTGTTTGAAATCAATTTCCTTCATCATTTTATTAGATTGAATGCTGGGGAGTGTTATTTTCCTATTGTGCTTTGGCAAAACTGCCCACTCTTGGAGCTCTGTGGCTATGGGTTCCTGATTGTTTCATTGTTTTTCTCTTTTGCTACTTTCCTGGCTACAAGGACTTAACACTTTCCTCCCCTGTGAGTTAGGGTAGTGCCATCAGAAAGGGAGAATGAACAGGATGATTCAACAACCTGCGTACAGCAAGGGGGCAATATTTCAATAGCAAATATTGCTACCCATATACCTCAACAGAATGTGCTAAAGTAAACAAAATGATAGCATAATTATAGTAGTTCCAATTATGTTAATTAGACTGCATACACGCTTCATTGATAAGCAACTGTACTGCAAAGAAATGCTATAAGCCTGGTACTTGAGCCTTTAGCAGCTTTGTGGCACATATGCTACTATATTCCTGGGTAACATTTAGCCTCTCACAGCTTTTTTCCTTCTTTTGTAATCATTTTGTTGAAAAAAAAAATTAGGGGCAAGCCTTCCCACATTTCTGGAGAAGTCGGAGAATCTCAATTGGACTCCATGCTTGCTACATTCCTCACTGTTTTCGTTCTTTTTGCCTCAAATCTCAAATGAAGCATATTAACATGTCCCATTTGACTAATTAAAATCCAGTTTAAGAAAATGGATTCCTTTTTATTCTACTCCAAATAGCATCCTCTGCTTTGATATCACCCATAAAATGGAATCCCTGAGGGAATAGGCCACCAAAAGCCATTGTTCACATAGTTGGTGACATTTTGAGAGAACTAAAAATTAGGGGAATCTGAGAGTGTGCACCAGTATTTTGGTGGGTTTATGGGGTACCTGATTGTCTTGATAAAGAAAGTCAGGGATTACAAAGAGATGGAAGATATAAAAAGATACATCATGGGGAGCCTGGGTGGCTCAGTCAGTTAAGTGTCTAACTCTTGGTTTGAGTTTAGGTCATGATCTCAGGGTCAGGAGATTGAGCCCTGAGTTGGGCTTGCATTCAGTGTGGAGTCTGCTTGGGATTCTCTTTCTCTTTCTCTCTCTTTCTCTCCCTTTGCCACTCCCCCAGATTGGTTTCTCATGCTCTCTATCTCTATCTCTATCTATTATTATCTAATAATAGATAATTAAAATCTTTTTTAAAAAAGACAAATCATGACAAAACCCATAAATGCCCAGAAAAGGAAAATTACAATAATAAGCTAATTAGAACCATTTACATCTTAAAACTTAGTGCTAACACAATTATAATAATATAATGACTTAAATATGGAGCAGTCAAAAAATCAGAAAGAAAGTAAAAAGTGTACTTTTACAACAAAAGAGTCAAGAATGCATAATGGGGAAAAGATAGCATCTTCGATAAACGGTATTGGAGGAATGAGACATACACACAAAAGAATGAAACTGGATCACTATCTTATGCCATATACAAAAAAATATACTGCAAATGAATTAAAGACTTAAATGTGAGACCTGAAACCATAAAACTCTTAGAAAACAAAATAGACAGTAAGCTCTTTGGCCTCAGTCTTCATGATCTTTGGTTTTTGATTCCATCTCCTCAGGCAAGGGAAGCAAAAGCAAAAATAAATATGGGACTATGTGAAACTAAAATAAAAGCTTCTGTACAGCTAAGGAAATCATCAACAAAATAAAAAGGCAATCTACTGAATGAGAGAAGATAGTTACAAATGATAAGTAAAGGGTTAACATCCAAAATATATAAAGAACTCATACAACTCATACAAATGACCAACAGGCATATGAAAAGCTCAGCATCACTAACCATCAGGGAAATGCAAATCAAAACCACAGTGATATACAACCTCATACCTGTCTGAATGGCTAATATTAAAAAGAGAAGAGATAACAAGTATTGGTGAGGATGTGGAGAAAAGGGGACCCTCATGCACTGTTGGAATGTAATTTGGTGCAGCCATTACGGAAAACAGTATGGAGTTTCCTCAACAAATTAAAGATAAAGCTACCATACAATCCAGAAATTCCACTTGTGTGTATTTGTCCAAAGAAAACAAAATACTCATTAAAAAAGACACATACTCCTACATTGGTTACAACATTTTTTTATAATAGCTAAGATATGGAAGCAACTTAAGTGCCCACCGATGGAAGAATGGAAAAAAGAAGATGTTAGATATATATATCTTTCATAAAAAAGAATGAAATCTTGTCATTTGCAGCTATATGGAAAGACATAGAGAGTATTATGCAAAGTGAAATGAAGTAAAAAACTATGACAAATAAGAAAGACAAAAAAAAACTATGCGGTTTCACTTATATGTGAACCTAAAAAACAAATGAGTAAACAAAACAGAAAGAGACTCATAGAGAACAATCTGATGGTTGCCAGAAGAGAGGGGCTTTGGAGGATGGACAAAATAGATGAAAAGGGTTAAGAGGTATAATCTTCCAATTATAAAATAAAACATAGGGTGTAATGTACAACATAGAGAATATGGTCAATAATATTATAACAATTTGTAGGGTGACAGATGGTAACTAGACTTGTTGTGAGGACCATTTCAGATGTATATAAATATCAAATTACTATGTTGTACACCTGAAATAAATACAACCTTGTATGTCAATTGTTCTTTAATTTAAAAAAAAATTACAAAAGCCAACATCCTTGACTTAAGGCTGAGAGGGTAGGAGGTCAAGGTGAATGTACAGGACACAGAGATGGAGGACTCTTCATTTCCAATGAAACAGATTATATTTTGTATTCATAAAATTATTATACCCAGAAAGGAATAGTCCTCTTTGGCCTCATTTCTTTTCATTACATCTTACATTAAAAAATTCTACTTCTTGCATAATAGACATTAAAGATAAGATTAAAGAAAAAATTGAATAAAATAAAATAAAATAAAAAGGGGTTTAATTTGTGACAACGTGGGTGGATCTTGAAGGCATTATGCTAGGTGAAATAAGTCAGATTAAGATAAATGCTGTACGAGCTAAACTTATATGTAGAATCTGAAAAACAAACTCATGGAAAAAGAGATCAGACTGTGGTTAGCAGAGGTAGGAGGTAGATGGTCGGGGAACTGGACGAAGGTGGTCAAGAAGCATAAACTTCCAGTTATAACAAATATGTCTTAGGGATGTAATGTGCCACATGATGACCAGAGCTACCACTGCTGGATGATGTATAGGGAAGGTGTTAAGAAAGCAAATCCTAAGAGTTCTCATCCTAAGAGAAAAAAAAATTTCCTTTCTTTTCTTTTTATTGTATCTTTACGAGAAGATGGATGCTGGTTGAACCTACTGTGGCAATAGTTTCACAATCAAGCCATCCTGTGGAACGTCTTAACCATGTACAGCAATGTATGTAAGTTATTTCTCAGTAAAACTGGGGAAAATATAAAATACCCATGATTCAAATAAAATAGAAAATGGTTAAAGCCTAAGCTAACCAAGGGATTTGAGAAGGGAAAAGAGTCTTTGGTCCGGATAATACCTAAAAGAGATTGCCAGAAGAGTGTAGTAAATCATTACTTCAAGAAGAAAATATAAGGGCTTGTTTTATCCCCAGAAGCTTGCGAAGAAATTAGCATTCTACATGAACATCAGGGAATAGTTGAGAAACAGAAGAGTATTATACAGTCAGAGCAACACAGCAGAGTTTTGCCTATTAAAAATAAGTCTAAGATAAATATAAATAAATAAATAAATAAATAAATAAATAAGTCTAGACCCATCACCTTCTACTTTTACTCCTCATTCTCCCCTCTCCTGTCTCTTTTAGCAGCTCACTTCATCAGTTATTCACTTTCTTGCCTTCTCTCCTTTATTTTGCTTTTTCCTCTCCTTTATTTCTTATTTCCTACTTGTTTTTTTTTCTCCACAAACTCCGCTCAAGCTTCTTCACTCTAGAGTGATCCCCTCATCCTCCTGTCGCTCTCTCTCTCTCTCCCTCAAGGTTCGAATCTTTCTCTACTTGCCACACCTCCCAACAGGATGGACGGCAATCATCCTCTCCACCTTCTCTCACGTGTCTTCACATTAGTGCCGGGTAATAATCCCAGTGAATTCAATTTTTAAACAAACCAGCAGTCGCTTGTCAAAATGAGGCTAAATTCTCTTTGGTTCTACCTTAGTTGCCAAATGCAATAAGGTTGCCTTTTAGACCCAGGAACCCTAAATAGGACTTTTACATCTAGTATCTGCCATTTAAAAATTTCACTCTTAGGTTTTTTCGTTTGTTTGTTTGTTGTTTGTTTTTTGTTTTTTTTTTTTAATGTGCCGGAGGCTAGTTTCCCATAGCATTGCTCATTGAACAAAAAGAAACATTAAAAAAATTATACTAAAAATAGATATCATAGGCAAGTGTGGCCTATAAAACATCTCAGAGAACAGAGCATATGCCCTGTGGGGAAAGGTTTAAAAACCATTCTGAGCAGAGGGAAAGCTAAGGATTGGTGGCTGACCGTCTACGATGATGTGGACAGTCACCAGGAAGGAGGCTGTTGCCAGCTGCTCTCCTCGATCTGCTGAGAGGAGAGGGATGGGGTGAAATTATAACCAAAGAGATTATGTTCGGCAGAAGAAAGAGAACTGTAGGCCCAGGGGGTGATGTTCTGTAAAATGGATTTTCAAGGGGCATTATAAAATCCTCACTGGTGAATTAGAAAAAAGTTTGGAAATGGGAGAGTCTATTCTCTGTCTCACACAGTGTAGGCCATTTTTTTTTTTTTGGTAGACACATGAATTTTTGCTTAAGAATTGTTATTAGATGATATTCTACTTAAGAAATATCTTTTCATCTTGGATAAATATTTTCTTTGCCCAGAGCACAGTTTTGTTTTATTGAAAGCTCTCTTATCTCAGCCCTGTAGTCTTCTATGGTTCTTTTGCTTTCTTTTTTTTCTTTGTTCGTTTGTTCGTTGGTTCGTTCATTCCTTCCTTCTTTCCTCTCTCCTTCCCTTCCTGCCCTCCCTCCCTACCTCCCTGCTCATCTGACTGTATTTTCCTTTTCCTTTCTTTCTTTCTTTTCTTTCTTTCTTTCTTTCTTTCTTTCTTTCTTTCTTTCTTTCTTTCTTTCTTTCTTTCTTTCTTCTTTCTTTCTTTCTTTCTTTTCTTTCTTCCTTCTTTCTTCTTTCTTTCTTTCTTTCTTTCTTTCTTTCTTTCTTTCTTTCTTTCTTTCTTTTTCTTTACAAATACTTTAAGGTAGAAAGGTTGATTAAATGACTACTTTTGATTCTTTCTAAGCTTTATTATTCTAATTTCTCAATTACCACCGTAAAATGAGAACATAACAGAAAATTTACGTTGTCTTAATTTTCAAATGTCTACAAAGACATGCATTTGACTCCCTCATCTGCTGGGAAAACACTGGGGTGACTGTGAAGGGTAATTAATATTATTATCAGAAAGGCATGTCTTTGGAAGTCAGTCTATGGGTGGGCTTCCTTTGTTCAGAGACAGTATGAAAAACCATGAGATATCTCAACATTTGATTTTTGATTAGGAAGGTAAAGGGTGATGTATGGATAATATTAAAGTAGTGCATGATTTACCTGGATGTTTCTTATCCAAAATACTCATCAGTAGAGAAATCACTGGCAAACCTGTAGGTGAAAGTGTTCTGTGAATAACTCCTATAGAAGACACAAACAAAGCTGCTAACATTCACATGTTTTACTCATAGAAGTGCCTCTTGGGTAATCATTAACCTTCCCAATTTATTTTTCCTTTAGATACTGACTTATCGAATATAAATGCCAGTTTCCCCAGAACTCAGCAAGAAAGACACAATATACAGAAATGAGTCAGACAAATTAAAAGTGCCTGCTATGAAGGGCAAAGGCTCCAAAGTAGAGGGTACTACTTAAACCTGAATTCAGTCATCAGATATTTATCAGGCCCTACCATGTGCCAAGGCCTAGTGTATAGGCCATTCTGAAATTTATAGGTTAAGGTTGAAGGCATATTCTAATGTAAGTGCTATGCGAAAAAATAAACACATGTATATGTACATTTTTTGACAAATAGGAAAGAAAATTATGGGGTTTGTGAAGATTTGAAAATATTTATTATTTGTTTTTATTATTTTTTTTTAAGATTTTATTTATTCATGAGTGATACAGAGAGAGAGAAAGGCAGAGGGAGAAACAGGCTCCATGCAGGAAGCCCGATATAGGACTCGATCCCAGGACTCCAGGATGACGCCCTGGGCCAAAGGCAGATGCTCAACTGCTGAGCCACCCAGGCGTCCCTTGTTTTTATTTTTTAAGAGATTTTATCTATTTATTTGAGAGGGAGAGAGAGAGCACAAGCACAAGGGGAGGGAAGAAGGAGAGGGAGAAGCTGACTCTCCACTGAGCAGAGAGCCCTACACGAGGCTCGATCCCAGGACCCTGGGATCATGACCTGAGCTGAAGTCTGACACTTAACCGACTGAGCCCCCCAGGTGCCCCTGAAAAACGTTTTTTAAAAAGTTTCCCTGAAGAATGAGAATTTGATCTGAGACTGAAGGATGTGTAGAAGGTAACAAAAGTTTTGCTAGATACAAGTGTAGATGAAAGGCATAAAAAATGTTTCAGACAGAGCATAAAACTTGTGCAAAGGCCCTGAGGTAGGGGAAAGCTGAGGAAATGAAAGAAGTCTATTGCAAAGAGAGCAATAAAATGAGATGAGCTAAAAAGGCTGGTGGTAGATTGTGCAGAAGGATATGTGACTAATAGATGCAGGGTGTTATGAATACTGTTTTTATTTTAACAAACACAGGGAAGCTAGTGAGGAGTTTTCAGCATGAGAGTGAGATAATGATGTGTTTAAAAACATATCACTCTGGCTATGGTATAAAGAATGGATTTAGCTGGGTCAAAATTGGCTGCAAGAAAATCAATGAGAAGGTTACTACAGTGGTATAGTTGAAGATGAGGAGGGATGTCCCAGAAAGCTGACAGTGGGAACAGACAGAAGCGGAAAAATGGAAAAAGCACGTAGAAGGTAACTGCTTGTTTAGAAAGTAAACAAGAGTCATTCAGAAGCACTTTATTTTTGGTACTATAAATGGGGCTATGGGAAAGGAAATTACCAAAAATGACTTCCAGGGACCATCTAATTATCCCAGGGAACAGTAAAAGAGAATCATGTCTTAGGTCAGGGCTTGCAAAGGTCCAGACAGTAAATATTTTGGGATTTAGGGGGCACACATCTCTGTCACAACTACTTAATGTTGCCAGGCCAGTGTGCACCCAAATGTCACATGTAAATGGATGGGCTTGGCTCTGTTCCAAAAAAACTTTATTTGCAAAAACAGGCAAGATGCCAGATTTGGCCTTGGAGCTCAGTTGGCCAACCCATTTTAGATGATGAACATTCTGACTACCCAAACTGTTGCTTACATCAATGGATTATGAAATATAAATGTAGGGACGTCTGGGTGGCTCAGGGGTTGAGCTTCGGCCTTTGGCTCAGGTCATGATCTCAGGGTCCTGGGATTGAGTCCTGCACTGGGCTCCCTACAGGGAGCCTGCTTCTCCCTCTGCCTGTGTCTCTACCTCTCGCTGTGTCTTTCATGAATAAATAAATAAAAGCTTAAAAAAAAAGAAATTTAAATTTTGTTCAGCGTTTCCATTGAATGAAAACCACAAATACACCTAATACATTTAGAAAAATTAGAGAAAATTACTGAAGACAATTTTGGTGCTTGAGGCCTTGCCTGAATTTTTCAGACAACAAAAGCAAATATGGAACTCTCTGTCCACTGATAACGCAGGATGGAGCCGAGGTTTCCATATCAGTATTGGTAACTGAACTTGAGCATGAAGGTGGCCTACATTACACTCAACTCACTCCAAGGAACTGAGGCAGCAACAAATATTTGCATCGTGATGTTTCACTGTATCTCACTATAATATCATCTTGTACGTGAATGACATTTCTAAGTTGTTATAATTGTAGAAAGAAAAATATTTTTTTCCAAGAATTTGTGATAACCTCTTTAAAGCTTTTACTCTTGGCAATGAGTGAGTAGATTTCAGGAACATAAACAAGAGCAAATACCATTTTGCAAATTTCAGGAAGACCCTGATGCAGAAATTTTTCCACTGAAAACAACTGATGTTTTGAGCAATTCTACGGAACGAATATGGAGAACTTATTAAGTAGAAAAAGTTGCTTTGGGAATGAGTGGGAAAAAATTAGAGAGGTAGACAAATCACGAGAGTCTCCTAATTCTGGGAAACAAAGGTTTGTGGGAGGGGAGGTGGGTGGGATTGGGTAACTGGGTGATGGGCACTGAGGAGGGCACTTGATGGGATGAGCACTGGGTGTTATACTATATGTTGGCAAATTGAATTTGAATTTAAAAATGTAAAGAAAAATAAAAAAAATAACAACAAAAAGAAAATGCCTACTTGTGTGGCACTTTCTGCTGAAACCCTTATATTATTGCATAAAGTCCAATAGGAAGCTTTAGCCATGTGTCCAGCTTCCAAACAAGATATCCAACCAGACTTTTTTTTTAAGATTTTATTTATTTTGGGCAGCCCAGGTGGCTCAGCAGTTTAGCACCACCTTCAGCCCAGGGTGTGACCCTGGAGACCCGGGATCAAGTCCCATGTCCAGCTCCCTGTGAGGAGCCTGCTTCTCCCTCTGCCTCTCTTTCTCTCTGTGTCTCTCATGAATAAATTAATAAAATCTTTAAAAAATTTTTTATTTATTTTTTTGACAGAGAGAGAGCACAAGCAGGGGGAAGAGAAGAGAGAGAAACAAGTTCCTCATGATCAGGGAGCCCGATGTGAGGCTCTATCCCAGGACCCTGGAATCATGACCTGAGCCGAAGGCAGATGCTTAATGAACTGAGCCACCTAGATGTCCCTCCAACCAGACTTTTCTAATGCCTTGACCATAGCATTTTAGAAAGTCTGAAAACAGAGTTCAGTTCAGTGACAACATAATTTCATTTTTTGCAAAGATATTTTCTAGAAATTAAATGAATTTCCCTCATTTATTATCTAACCTGATAAGATATAAACACAATTTTCATTTTTTTTAATTCTAGAAGGATATATTAGAAAATAGACAAGTCAGAGTTAAAAGTTAGAAAAGGATTTCTAATTTCTCAATTCATTTTGCAAAAGATTCATTGTTTTATAAGCTGAGAAACTAAAAAAAAACAAAAACAAAATTAAAGGAATTTCAAAAATCTTGATCCTTTTAAACTTTATGCCCAGAATCAACAAGCTCGCATACAACTTATCTCCTAGAGAGTGTGCATGGAAACATTCTTACCTGAGGTAGCTGACCTAACAGGTGTTTTCCTTTTCAATACTATTTTATGAAGCTATGAAATCCTCATTAAGTTTGGGTCATAGGCAACGCTCTTGGAACCAGCTGTGTCAAATAAGCAGAAGGGTTTTTCTGATACTCCAATGCTCCACAGGAAAGTAAGAACCTAAAAAAAAAAAAAAAAAACCCAAAAACAGAAAACTGAAAAGCCACCCAGATGCTAACTGTTTAAAACCCTGTTAACTAGGCTAATGTGCTTTCCCTATTAGGTCATTATTAAAATGCTATTAACACTTTTCACCTGCAGCTATTAAAAGTGGACCTAATCCTTAACTCTAAAATTTTCGCCTCTTTTGTCCTCGCCAAGAAGTAATTAGCCCTAGTTATGTCAATTGATTTCTTGCTTATTATTTCAATGGCAATGTTCTTTCTATGTTCAAATTACTAGATTACATTTGGGTGGAGAGAATTTTAAATATTGCACAAGTCACAAACTCTGCTCTTCAAGAAATTAACCAAGGAAGTGAAATATAAATTTAGAGATGATTAATGATAAATGGGTGTTTATGGTAAATAATAATAATAATAATATTCAACTAGTGAAGCTAAGAAGATTCAAAATTACTTTATTGGATTTGCCAAGAAATGCTTCCTGGGGTGGCGGGAGAGAATTGGGCTCCTGTTGGAAGGATGGGTAAGATTAGGTAGAAATAGTAGTCAAGGTGGCAAGTATTTCATGTAGGATGCGTGACGGAAGCCAATGTGGAGTATGGAATACGAATGGTAGATTTATGGGACTATAAGGAAACCACCCAGAAGGGCAGGGTTTGTATGCCAGTCAGTGAGGAGAGTGGAACGTGAGTAGATTGAACGACTCATCAGCAGAGGGATTTGGGCTTGTTCCATGACTTCACGCCATCCAAAAGCTAAGTAGTGGACACAAGGAGTCCGTACAATAGAGAGAGAAAGGCTAGGAAAATAGCAAAAGAAAATAGTGCCATAAAATCCTAGACAGCAAAGAGTTTTAAAAGTAGGAAAAGCATGACTTGGAGAATAACAAATTGACACAGATTTTGATGATCTATCAGTGCTGGGGATAAGAGAGAGCAACCTCAGTAGACCGTTGCGGGCAGAAACCAGATTGAAATAATTTTAGGACGCGTGAAGCCCTGATGAAATTGAGAATATGAGTACAAGTCCGGAAGTTGTAGTGTTCAGATAAAGATGGTTGATTTGACGAGTGTTTTCCCCATCCTCCTTCCCAATATGCCTTCGAGATGACAGAAAAGATATCTAAGAGGAAAAAAAAATTACCATAGTGCTGAAAAATATTAAGACAGACTCAAAATTATTTGGGAAAAAAGTTATAGGGTTTAATGTATTATTGATGTTGACAGAAAACATGTTTAAATATGTTTTTAAAATGTTAATGGACATCTCCCTATATATTTATATCTATATCTATTGTATCTCTGTCTACTGATAAAGATCATTGTCATTTGCAGACAAAAGGCATTTGAGGTACACGAGGGAAAGTAGATGGAATTAGATGTTTAAGCAGAATAAAACTATGGCACAAATTGGTCATAGATTATTCTTATCTGTGTGGAACTCATTTGTCTCAATGAAGCTTCTCAGCAACTCAAACCTCAGAAGCAGCGTGGAGAAAGAGCAGGGCTTGTGGCAAGGATTCATTCAAGTGAAA